>NC_080064.1:132674168-132945821 GCF_949987535.1 Balaenoptera acutorostrata | reverse complement strand
CACTGAAAAAAAAAAAAAAAAAAGACCAATCTAATGATACTTCTGTCTGGGATTGACATGATTTTAGGATTGGTTCAACCTTCGGTCTTAGCTTTAAAGGAATAAGAGTTTGTTTTAAAAAAACATACAATTAATGACTCAGGATTTGAGACTTTCTTTAAAGTACCAAACTTACAAGATAAATAAATTGGAACAAAACATTTCAAAAGTCTCTTTCACAGAAGAGTACCTTTGGCTCAGAAATTACAGTTTTCCATTTAAAGTCTGTAAGGAATACTTTTTAGAATGACTTTTATTGTGATCCAATAGAAGAGCACTTAAAAAGTATAGAGTCGGGGGGCGGTAAATGTCACTAGTGCTGGAGTCTGTACTGCTCAAATACACATTTCTTCCACTAGCCCTGTCTGCTTGGGCCAGGACGTGGTTTTGGTGCATCTGAGTCCTATATTTTAGTTTGTACAAATGGCTCTGAGCTCATACAGGGAAATATAACAACTCCTGCTGTCATCTAAGGTTACAAAAAGACCTATTTATTTTCTCACGTTACTGCTCTCTGTAGAGGAAAACAAATTAAAGATTGCCATTAGATCACATATAACTTTTTTGTTTAGTCATATGGAAGGGTGACTTGTATGTTTACATTTCAACCATCTACCGCAAGGCAAGTCCACCAATCTTGGTGCCGTATCTGGGGTGACTCCACGTTTTGAGTTTTTAATAAAGTGAAAACTTAGTCCTTCTTCCCGGTCTGGTAGTTAAATGCAGAAAAAACCCTGAAATCCAACTAAGCCAACTTTGACTGGATTTTATTTTTGATATACTTGATCTTGATAAGAAAGCAGCAAATGACAACAAACTGATAACAGTAATTTTAGTCACTATAAAGTAGCAGAGGCTGTCTTAGACTCAAGAAAATTTACGTGCAATCTCCCATACTTTATGAATTAGATATGTCATCCACATGGAGAATTTGTATTTAGTTCTGCCTAAGTTATCGAAGAAATCTCCTATCCTCTGCCTTGTACTATTCTTATGAAGGTAGAAAGGAAGATTATAGTTTCTACAGTAGTTTCCATAGCTGTTCAGGCAAAGAGGTTAAAAACAACTTTTTTTGTCTAACTGTGTACTATAACCAGAAAATGAAACCACTCAAGAAGCTCATCCCTAAAGCATTCCCTAAGCATTTTACTTATTATATTTCTCAATCCACAACCGATATAACCAGATACAAAGCTGTGTCCTAATTTAAATCTTTGATTTACCTATGACTCATAGTATTTGCTATGGATAGTTGCTAAAGGATAGTTTCAGATCATCTGGGATTATCATAGTTCTTGGTTGCACCAATGGAAGAAAGTCCCATGTAGAACATGCCCCAAACTGCATTCTAATTTAAAGAAATAACGTACTGCCTTAGCAAACTCAAGTTGTATTTAATATGAGTTATTAATACATCATTTTCTGGGCTTCCCTGGTGGCGCAGTGGTTGAGAACCTGCCTGCCAATGCAGGGGGACACGGGTTGAAGCCTGGTCTGGGAAGATCCCACATGCCACGGAGCAACTAGGCCCGTGAGCCATGATTACTGAGCCTGCGCGTCTGGAGCCTGTGCTCCACAAGAAGAGAGGCCACGATAGTGAGAGGCACGCGCACCGCGATGAAGAGTGGCCCCCCGCTTGCCACAACTAGAGAAAGCCCTCGCACAGAAACGAAGACCCAACACAGCCAAAAATAATAAATAAGTTAATTAAAAAAAACACAAAACATCATTTTCTGCTTCTCTCCTTTCTCTTGTTAAATTTATTCCTAAGTATTTTAATTTTTTGATGCTTTTTATAAATGGAATTGTTTTCTTAATTTCAGTTTTGGATTGTCCACTGCGAATATCTAGGAATAAAATTATTTTCTGTATATTGATCTTGTGTCCTTGTGACTCTGCCATACTCATTTATTAGCTCTAGTAGATTTTTTATGGAACCCTTAGGACTTTCTATATATAAAATCACATCATCTGCAAATACAGTTTTATGCTTTCCTTTCTAATCAGGATACCTTTAATTTCTTTTTCTTGCCTTAACTGTCCTGACTAGAAGGTACAGTACAATGACGAACAGCAGTGGCAAGAGCACACATCCTGGTCTTGTCCCCTGATCTTAGGGGAAAATATCCAGTCTTTCCTCGCTAAGTCCGATGTTAGCTGTGGGTTTTTTGTAAGACACCCTATATCAAGTTGAGGAAGTCCCTTCTATTTTTAGGAGTCTTTTTATGCTTTCCCAATATCTCCGCTCAACCCCCTGCAGAGAATGGAGGGGTCTCAGTGACAACAGCAGACAGACAGCCCCTCCCCTCCCCAGTCCCCGCCCCAGAAGGAAGGGGAGCTGCTACTGCACATAGAGAGACACGGGTATTTCACGCTCATTTTCTATCACTTCCCACCAGGGTGTGTGCGCCCCAGTTCCGACAATGGTAGGGAAGGGCCCTTGGGCACTTTTGTGTCTGAGGCCCTTCCTTTGGGCATCTGCAGGAATGGTAAAACCACGGTGTGTGCTTCCACTTGGGGCAGGTTTGGGCAAGAGCAAAGGTCAGAAAAGAGGTCTTGAGAAAGAGAACAGTTGTCAAGGTCCCAAGTGAGCCAGCTGGCCAGGGCCCGCTTAGGCCTGGGGTCAGGCCACATTCTAAATGTGGACACAGTGATTCCAGGAATGAGACCAGGAGAAATCCCAATCCCTGCTTCTCAGATCCCAGTCAGTTCTAATACTGAACACGGTGATCCTAATTAGGCAGGACATGAACAGAGATCGGGACATCCAGGTACAGCTTTGCTGGTAGCTTCAGTTACATTTCCAAATCCCACATGACAACCCAGAAAACTGCTTGCTGGCTGGAAGCAGTTTTGCCATGAACTCATCAAAGGAGCCTCTCTCGTGTCTCCCGTTTGTCTTCCACTCTTTATCCTTCCTCTTTCTGCACATCTCGCCCCACCTTCCTCCCCGAGTCAAAGGAGAATCACAGGCTATTAGAATTGGAGAGACCCTTCCCAAACCCTAACCTAACCGTTTAGCTAAATTAACCTTCCATCCAGCCTGGTGCTCGCTCTGAAGGCCCCTAACCCTACCCCCTAAACTGACCCAAGACCTAGCTCCAACACGTACAGCACCCCCCAAAACACGCCTCTTTCTTCAGCAGCTCTGATGGCAGAGCTACGTCCTTGTGGCGCCCACATCCCTTTGATAGCCTTTCTTTTCCTAAAACTCCCCCCACCCACCATCCCCCCCACCAGCTACAAACGACCCCTATAGCCAGGAAGAACCAAAGAATCTCTCCCCAGCTCCACCACCACTGCGGTCGTGGCTGAATTCATGACAAACCCCAAGATGAAGCTGCTTGTTTCATGGGTGTGATGCTGGAGTGTTGTGTTGGAGACGTGGTAAGGGGGAGAAGAGGCCCATAACCTCCGGCACCTCTGTAAGGTGCGGTTACCCGACGAGCCCAAAGCAGCGTGGCTCATCTCGGCTCTTCCCCTCTGGCCCAAGCTGCCTTGGTTCATTTATCATTTGGTTTGTTGCAAATGGGGAGATTTAGCATATCGTGTCAGGAGATGGTGTCCCCAGGACCAGCAGCTGCTCATCTGCAGCCCTTCCTGCAAGGCCCCGTCATGGTCCCTCTGCTGGGCTTTGGTGGGGAAGGGGTAGGGCTGTGCCCTGGGGATGCTCACGCCCATGTCTGCCATCCTCCTCGACTACCATTTTCATTTCTCGACACGTGGAGCACAGCTGCTTGTTTCTGATCAGCGTGGGGTCTCTCTGGTTCCCCCCGGCCTGTGCGGAGAGAGAGAGACAGAGAGAGGTGAGGAAATGGTGGGGAATCTGGGGCAGCAAAGAACTGGGTAAGGGGTGGAGGGGTGAGAGAAGTAACCGTTATTTCTTCCATGAAACAGAGATGGACACTTCGGTCTCAGCCCCATCCCGGTGGATATGAAACCCAGGCTTGTCTGTGGCTGGTAAATTCAGAGAGGGTTTAGGCAGGAGGGGTTGAGCCACAGACTAAACGGTGACCTCGGGCCCCTGTGTACAGTGGAACAGGAATAAGACAGCTGGCAGCGGGGGTGGGGCTGTGGGCTGAAATCCAGCTAGGTCCCTCTTTCCAACCCGAGCACCCAGTCTGAGGGGCTGCGCTCTCTCGTGGGTGACACACTTCCTACATTTCATACAAAAGTTCCACCATCTGGACTAGTTGAAGACCTCTGACGGCCTGAGAAGAATGAATAGGAGACTTCTGCAAACCTCCTTTCTCTGGTCCCTCTGAAATTCTACCCTCTTTTCTCACGTCTTCACTTTGGCCTGACATCAGCTCTCAAGCCTGCACTGCCCAGCACCACGTGGCCCTTCTGCACCTCCCCGGAGCCGCCGATCAAGCCCTAGGCAGAACCGGAGCTGGTGTGTGGGCCCTGAGCCCCCTCTCTCCCCTAGAGGAGGGAGGCAAAGAAACCACCAGCGCAGGGAGAATGGGGCACCCCTTCTGCTCACTAGAACCCCTGCTTTCTTTCTGACTCCACTTGTGCCAAAGGGTGGAAGAGTGGGCTTCGGGGCGTTTCCACCTGAAACACAGGCTTCTCATTCGCATGACTGATGAAAGCTTGGTTAGGGAGCAAATGGCAGCTTGAGGTTAACATTCTGTCTGGGGATTCTCTTACCCTTCCCCATTCACACTGACACCAGAGTCGTGAGATGATAGGTTCTTAGGAAGCATAGAATTCAGGGGAGAGGAGGCCCACAGGGACAAGCAGACAGTCTCCAGGAACTGAAGGCTCCTCTTCCATGTGGTCGAGTTGGCGACCTATCACTGCAGGTGTGCACGCCTGTGCCCTGACCTGCTCCTGGGCTGCCCTGCGAGGTGTGTGGAACAGGAAGAGGAGGAATGTGTCTGTGCAGCGTGGGGAGTGAGTTCCTGGGCTGGGCTCCTAAGGTGACTTTTGCTGGATTGTCTCGTGAGAGACACGTGTTGCTTGCGTGCGGCATTATTGGGGATTGAGGACTGTAAACGATGTACCACGTTGGATTCTTTTGACAAGTATTTAAAATACATTTCATATTTACAGGCCATTTTCAAAGAATCAACTCAGTATCCCCACGCCGTGGGCTGGCATGTGAAAGCATGAGTGGGAACGGCTAGATTTATCACTCGGCAACAAACCTTCATCGTGAGGCTACCACGTAGAGGGCGCTGTGATGGAGTCACAAAGGTGAATAAGAAGGTTTCTGGCCCAAAGGAACACCAGTGTAGAATACAGACTTATGTATTTGTCCATTCGCTATGTACTGGGGACACCAAGATAAAGAAGACACAGCTTCTGACTGCAAGCTGCTCACCACCCAGCAGCCTGGGTACCAAGAAGTGTGCTGGTGTTGAAGGGCAGAAATATACTGAGGCCACAGGGGAGCGGAAGGGAGGCGCTGAGCTCATCTGGTGGGAGTGGGGCGTCAAGGAAAGGGTCTGAGGAAGGTTGAAAGAACAGGCGGTGCTCAGGTAGGTGTTGGAGGTGGTGAGCAAGGAGGGGGGCGGCATTCCAACCTAGGAACGCTGTGCAACAACATGGAAGAAAGACCTGGCCAACCCGCTCCAGGTAAGTGAGGACAGCCTGGAACGGCCAGTTGTCTGTGGGAGGAGGGAGGAGGGAGGCTGGAGAGGACCCCCCCATACCCTGCCCACCATCAAGCCCATCAAGCCCCCACTCCCACCCCCCAGGGCTGACTCCTTTACTCTTCTGGGCTGATTCAACCTCCTACCTTATCTTCCCTGTACCCTGGGGGTGGGATCTCCTGGGGCCCAGGCTTTTCCCTCTGTCCCTCACATCCTTCAGTTCTGAGACTAAGACACTGTTCTGAAACTGCGATTCAAGGCTGGATGCACAAGGTATCACTGAAGAAGTGAGGATGCTTTTGGGCCTTCAGCAAAGAGAGCGACTGCGTCCCACGTGAGGAATCAGGAAGGGCTTCTGGAAGCAGCATCTTTGTTTGGTTTGAAAGGATAAGGAAGGCCTGGATGCTGGAGGTGGGGTGGGAGGGTTCTCAGGCAGGTTTGGTTTTAGCCGAGTTAGAAGCAGATGCTTGTCTTTCCTGCAGTTGATTTTGCCACCTTTTCCAGACTTCTGGTTTCTGCATAAGAATACACCAGACCCCACAGGGACTGGAATCACGGGGTTCATGGCAAACCAAGCAACAAACACGCATGGTGCACGGCAGGAGCTTGCTAGGTGAATGACAGCTGAGCCTGTGACTCCAGAGTCCCCCACCACAATGACTGTCATCCTTTGGAATCCGAGGGAAAAAATGCCATATATATTGCCCTATCTGGCCTTGTTAACTCCTTACCCTTTATGATATAGCTTAGATGTTTCTTTCTCAGAAAATCTTTCTCCTGACCCCCTTACCTGGGTGCCCACCTCTCGGGGTCCATCACAGATTTATAACTCTTGTAGCAATTTGTACTGTTATTCTTTTTTTTTTTTAATGTGTTTGTTTCCACCGCCAGGCTGAGAATTCTTTTTTTAAAAAATTAATTAATTAATTAATTTATTCATTTATTTATTTATTTTTGGCTGTGTTGGGTCTTCGTTTCTGTGCAAGGGCTTTCTCCAGTTGCGGCAAGCGGGGGCCACTCTTCATCGCGGTGCACGGGCCTCTCACTATCACGGCCTCTCTTGTTGCAGAGCACAGGCTCCAGACGCGCAGGCTCAGTAGTTGTGGCTCACGGGCCTAGTTGCTCCGCGGCATGTGGGATCTTCCCAGACCAGGGCTCGAACCTGTGTCCCCTCCATTGGCAGGCAGATTCTCAACCACTGCGCCACCAGGGAAGCCCCAGGCTGAGAGTTCTTTAAGAACAAGAATGTATCTCACACGTGTTTGGATGTATAAGAGGCTGACTTCCAATTTTCTCACCACCGAGAACTCTTTTTATTATTTCTTTCCCCTTGACTCAAGTTTTGAAAGCTCGTGATCACCACGGGAACTACCGTGCGTACTCCTAAGTCCTTCTCCTGTTTATGTTGATCAAACATGTATAACGACAAGTACAAGTTTCCAAGGGAAGTACTGATGAACACCACTGACCTGAAATAGGACAGGAATCTAGAACCTGTCTCGGAATCGGCACACAGTAGGCATTCAACACGTGTTGGCCGAATGAATGAATCAGTGTGAGCGTTTTAAGCTATCAGGTATAAACAGAGACATGACCAGCATACATGTATGTCCATAAATCCCTACAAGACACACATGTGTGAAGATCACTATTATAACAGCACTGTCCTCAGGGAAACATTACAGGACATTTGTGTGCAACAAATTCATCTGTACCGAATTCTTAGGAAACGCAGAGGCTGGAGGCAAATTGATCGGCTCCAGACCTGGTGATGAAAGACTTGGCTGTGGTCAGTCACAGAAACGCCCTGGGCCTCCCATCCCCCTGGTGCTGCTGGTTTCTGCGGCCAATAGGCCAGAGGCCAACTCTAATCCTGCCCACGCTGTCTATGGTGAGAAGAAAGAGTCTTTGATATGTGGCTTCAGTCACCTCTGCCAGGAAAGTGGCAGTGACTCCACTTGAGACTCGTCATCAGCCAAAGCCTCAACCCTGAGAAGAGCCAGTGCATCCCTCCTCACTTGGAGAGGCGGGCAAGGGCCCTGGGGCTGTCTGTGCAATGTGTTTGTTAGGCAGCCGTGATGGGCGATCCTGCCTGGCCGGTCTACAAAGCAGCCGACGCAGACAGTTTGGGATTCTGTGTTCTTCCTGGGCCTCAGCTTCCTTCCTCAGCCCTGAAAGCAAGGCCTTGTCCTTCCGCAGCACGTCCTTCTCACTCCCGGCTTCCCTCGGGCCCGCTCAGCACACTAGCAGGAATGGAGAGTGAACTGGCCGGTGGTTCTGAGCACAGGCCCCCCAGCTGTTATCATCTGTACAGTCAGAGCCACCAAGAAAGGAGGCTCGGAAACGTTCATGGGGTTCTCGTTTCCCCAGCAGCTGTCCCCAGGAGAGCAGATGGCAGTGTGACAGGAGAGCCAGGCCAAGGCATGACGCAGAGCTCAGCCGGGCCCCAGAAGCCGAAGCCTGCTCTCCACACTTCACACCTGGAAACACCTTCATACCTGAGCTGCATGTCTGCTCAGGTGCCTAAGCTCCGGCTCGTGGCCCAAGTCCTTGGCCTCCTGGAATCTTTGGGAAAGAAACAGAATTGTTTCTCCCTCTCCCTCTCCCTCCCTCTTCCTCTCCTCTGTCTCTGTCTCTCTCTCTCACACATACACACCTGTCCACATAACAAAAACTGAAAAATGTAAGCACCAGATGGCAATTTTAAAAATAGCCATCACAAGCATGAGTCGAGGGGCACCAACAAATCTGCCTCTGATCTCGCCCAACGCCTCTGTTCCTTTCCTCCTTCCCTCTCCTGCCTTAACTGGGAGGCACCTCGTCAGTCACCTACTTCAACTCTTTCATTGAACACGGTGAGGAAACTGGCCCAGAAAGGTTAAGAGATTTGTCCAATAGCACGTACATTTAGTTTCCATCAGCCAGAAAGTTCTTTGCATCAAGGGTCAAAGAAAGACTACCTTTTCTCAGGAAGAGAGTGGACTCTTAGGGTCCATATCAGGACATAATGATTCCTGCATCCCTTAGGATCCAAAAAGTAGTGGTCGGAGAACTGTTTTCAATATTCAAACAAAAAAACCCCTATCATAACAACACATTTTCCTGCTCTCTGACAACATCAACCATCTCAATTAAAGAACAAAGCAGAACATAGTTTTAAAAATACTCTTGCTGTTCACTAGGAAAAATTTCCAACATACACGAAATGATCGACAGCCATGTACTTGCCATCCAGACTTGTTAAACTTGGTTTTTATTTCATTATTTATATCATTATTTACATTTAGATCATGATTTCAGGTCAGTGGTACGCATCAGTACTTCCCTTTAAACGTTGTACCTGTTGTTGTATGTGTTTGATCAACAGGAGGAGGGATGGGGAGTATGTGAGGATGTTTCCCTGGTGGTCGTGAATTTTCAAAAACTGAGAGTCAATGAGAGAAAATAATAATAGAGTTCTCAGTGGTGAGAAAACCGGAAGTCGCCTCCCATATGTGTTCCCACTCCACTGCAGTGTTGTCACCCGGGGCTTTTTGTCACAGGTCTGCCAAAAGCAACATAAACAATGCTCTCCTCTTTCCCCTGACTCGTTAAGGCTGGAACAACAAAGCCAGTCAAGGAGAGTAGCCGGGGCTGGGGGCAGGAATGGAGGGAGTGGGGGGCACTTTATTCTCCTCAAAGAATTGGTCACAGCCAACCCTGCAAACAGGCAAAGAGGCTCCAGGGGTTCCCCCTGCAGTTCCCCGATCAGCCCCACGTTGGCTCTGCCTGTCCGTGAGCTCTAAGTCACCTCCCGACCTCAAGTATCCAATTATCATGGTTCGCTTTCTTCTTTCACGGCATCCGGAGGAGTCCTGAGTCAAGGCCTGGAAAAGGCAGGTGAAAGCCCTGCCTAGTAAAGAAGCTGCTCCACAGGTGTTTAAATGGGGAAATGTTGAGGCCTCATTTCTCTGTCTTCATTTTCTGTTTTTCTTCTTTGGTAGCTCCGACTCTCCTCTTCTGTTTCCTTTTTGGTGTCTGTTGTCCCCTGACCTCTCTATGTGTCTCTGGCTTCTGCTGTCTTGCTCTTTGTCTCCCTCTCCCTGTCTTTCTGTCTCTGAGCCTCTGTTTCTTCTCTGTCTCTCTGGCTATTCACTAAGGCATCCTGCTCCAGTCACACAGAGACTCGCCCCTGCCCTGGGAGTGCTCCTGGGCAGGACAGAAAGGCCATTTGGAATGTGGATGTTCGAAGTTCTGCCTTTTGACCTGTGATGGTGAGGAGGAAGGGAGCCAGGTGGCAGGACCTTTGCACCTGTGCCCTGGGGCCAGGACCTCTAGTTGGCTGCAGGGCTACCACAGCTTCCCAACAGGTCCCTGATTTGGAGGAGTAGGAAGAGATAAGAGATAGTGCATTCCACTCCCACAAGGTACAACACAGTTTCTCTCTAGAAAGGAGCAGCGCACACATGCAGGCCTCGTGCTCGCAGCCAACTCTGGGGGCTGCATTCAGATCTAAGGAGGTCTGTGTGGCAGACAAGGATCTGATGTGAGGCAGCTGCCAGGTGCCCCAGTGGAACAGGGATCCCAGGTCCCTATGAAGGGTGGCAGAATATGCCTCCCCCAAATCTGCCACTTTGGCCTCAGCATCATCTTGAGCTAAGACACTTGGAAAAAACAGCAGGTGCAAGAAGGGTGCTCTGACCCTCCTCCTTTTCTTCCGAAAATCAGGAGAAAAAACCCCAAATGGGAGATGTCCTAATACCGGGAGGAAAGCATCATTCTTATCTTCAAGGACAAGAAGTTGAAGCCAAGAGAATTCTGTACAAACAGACCTTTTCGAAATAATTCTTATCCTCCTTTAGCCTCCCCACAATTTAGTTACTTTTCCACAATTGCCCCTCTTTTTTTAACCTACTATAAAAACATTCAGGTTTTGCCACTTTGGGTCTTCATTTCCTTATAAAGGGTCCTGTGTCACATAAAACTTCTAGTAAATAAATTTACATGCTTTTCTCCTGTTACTCTGTCTGTCAATTTAATCTCAGGCCCAGCCCCAAACCCTAAGACGGCAAAGGTACAGTAAACTTTTTTCTCCCCTACACCTGTTAGCCCTTCCAATCAGCAAGAGCGACTCTCTCTCTCTCTCTCTTCCTCTGGTGGAGGGTCAGCCCCCGACAGGGTGATGGTGAGGGTTAGGGGTTCATGAGGTACCGGAGTCTCCTGTCCCAGCAGGAGCGATGGATTTGCGACCGCCTGGATCCGCCTAGAGACCAGTCCCCGCGGGCTCAGCCTATTGGCCAGGCCGCGGAAGCTGTTGCTCTTGGCTTCCATCTAGTGGGCGTATGTGAGTATTGCAGCCGTGAAATTCTAAGCTCTGCTGAAGGGGGTGCCTCTCGCTCGACCCGCTTTCCTCCCCCGCCTCAGAACCTTAGTGCCTAGGATGGCACGGTGTACTGAGACCCAGAGCAGACCCGGACGAGGAGGCGCTCGGTAGCAGGGGAGAGCCTGTCTCAGTAAGAAGTTCAGAGACGAGTGACTAGAAGGCTTCTTGCTGGCTCTGCAGCAACAGAGGGGTCAGCCCTGTCTCCGCTCAGGCCCCTCCGTGCATTTCTTACCCACTTGCCCGTCCAGTCTAGGGTGTTAGGGGGATTCGTGCTTGACTCTCAAGCACAGCCCTGACTCCGCCACTTCTGTGCTTGTAAACCGGGAACGTTGGCACGTCCCCTCTGTGCCCGGGCGGGGTCCACCCCCCTCCTTAGGTCCCTCCCACTTCAGCCAGGGCTCCTGCCGGCCTGATTCCTTGATGTTCCGCCCGCACGCTCGGTCTCCCTGTCTCTGCTCCCCCGGCTGTTCCTCCGCTTGTGGAAAGAATATCTTCCAGATCCAGTGCAGATGCCGCTTCCTCTTGAATCATTCCCTCGCCCCGTCTCCGCTCGCCCCTCCCCCAGGCCGCAGGTGACCTTTCCTCCCACCTCCTCTCGCCCGTACTTTGCCCCTCTCTCTCTTATTCCGCGGTGGCGTACCTGGCCGTCCGCACACTCATTTGTGTGGGTGGCATCTGACTTATCTCCGTATCTGCGTTCAGCCAAGCGACACGAGGGCTCTGTAAGCATTTATCCCCTGACACGGGGGCTCGTCCCCACCGCGGCTCACACTTGGCTCTGGCTGCGAGTGGGCACTGCGCCAGGGGCTCTCGGAACGCCGCTTCGCGCGCTGCCTTCAGTGGCCCTGGCTGTGTGACTTGTGATCTTTCGGGTGGAGAAACTGCTCTCATCCCCGAGAGTCCTCTGTCTGCCTCCACCTGGGGCAGATGCTCGCTGCACAAGCACCCCTGATGTGGGTCCCCCCCCCCACCTCCTGGAGCGCAGCGTCCCGGAGTGTCACTCGGCAGCCAGTCGTGGCAGGTTTCCGTGAGGTGAAGGGGAGATCACGAGCTCTTAACGCGAAATTCCATGGGTTTAGGGGGTTGTAGGTGGGAGACAGAGGGGTTCATGGTGGGTGGGGTAGGGGGTTAGAGACTGCAGAAAAGGGTTCGTTGTGGACACAGGCTAGAAGCAGTCTCTGAAGGTCTCAGGGAAGATCCCTCAATATGAATTTTGGGGGGTTCCCTTTTTTTTTTTTTTTAAAGGTTTTTATTTATTGATTGATTGCTATGTTGGGTCTTCGTTTCTGTGCTAGGGCTTTCTCTAGTTGCGGCGAGCGGGGGCCACTCTTCATCGCGGTGCGCGGGCCTCTCACTATCGCGGCCTCTCTTGTTGCGGAGCACAGGCTCCAGACGCGCAGGCTCAGTAGTTGTGGCTCACGGGCCTAGTTGCTCCGCGGCATGTGGGATCGTCCCAGACCAGGGCTCGAACCCGTGTCCCCGCATTAGCAGGCAGATTCTCAACCACTGCGCCACCAGGGAAGCCCTGGGGGTTCCCTTTTTGATGATTCTAACCCGATTCTTAGTTCTAGTGGACGGAGCTCTAAGACACTCAAGACAGGGTGCAGAAGAGGGGTTCATTCACATCTTTCAACAAATCTCTGTTAAACACTGACGATGATCCAGACTCAGGGCTGTGTTAAGGAGATAGGAAATGGCTTTGTACCCAAATTTTCTGTCATTCTAGAACTAGCCATGGGTTTTTTTTCTTTTTTTAAAATTTTTATTTTGGCTGCACTGGGTCTTCGTCGCGGTGCGTGAGCTCCAGAGTGCGAGCTCAGTAGTTGCAGCGCGTGGGCTTAGTTGCCTGCAGCGGCATGTGGGATCTTAGTTCCCCGACCAGGGCTCGAACCCATGTCCCCTGCATTGGAAGGTGGATTCCCAACCACTGGACCACCAGGAAAGTTCCAGGTTTCTTTTCAAATAAAAAAAAATATTGAGTACCTTAGATAAGACATTTGGAGCTTGGAACAAAATTGGCAATTTCATATCCTTCTTGGATGAAACCAGAAAAGTGGCAGACGAATGAGGATATCTGAGGAATCAAAACAAGAGCAAGTTAGAACCGTAGTCCCCGGTTTGAAGAACCAGGCTCTTGGCTGTTTCAGAGAGAACCCTAGGGACACCCAAGGAGTTGCTCCCCACTCCGATCCTGGAGGGCCCAGGTCATTGTGGAGCTGCCACAAAATTTTCCCTCTTTAGTCACTCTGGCTTCTCTGCCCCTTTGGTTTTGAACTAACCAATGCCAGTTCTAGATTGTCAGAGACAGTGTGCAAACAAGGCAAGAAAATAATTGTTCAGAAAAGCAGATGGATATTTAACTGATGTTTAACAAAAGCAGTCCTCTCCTGCCTGCCCTGCTTTCTCAGTTTCTGTCCCTGCACCCTGAAACAATCCACCCATTTCCTCCCATGAAACATCTCCTTCCAACTACACTTTTCCTCTGGAACATTCCTTCTTTCCAGGCAGAAGGTGAGGCAGAGATGCTGCAGAGGTAACATCAGTTCTCTTCCCAGGGTGACAGGCCCTGCTGGCTGCTGTGGTTCATTTTATTACAGCGTAAGAAGCCAGGCTGTGCAGGCGGCCTGAGCATTGTAAACAGCCTGTGTGTACAGCCCTGTGCCTGCCCCGGCCTCCCTAGAAATGGAAACTCACTCGGAACGCTGGTAGTTCTGCCAACAACACCTCTCCTCTCTTATGAGGAAAGATTTCATTGTCCCTTGTTCATTTATAACAAAGGCATGCACAGGGAGTTTGGTGTTCATGAGGCATTTATTGTTTTATTTCTCCCACCATTTTCCTGGGCCCTGGGAGAGCGGGGAGGCAGGTCTGACCCAGCTCCTTCACTGCCTTTGTCTTTGACATGTGAACAGCTGGCCTTGGACTTGACATCCAAATGCTGACCAGGAGAGACCAGAGGCCACTTTAGAACTGCTTCAGCACACAATAATCTCAAACAAACAGGACCCGGTGTGACCTGAGGGCTTTCGAGACTGATGATGGGTGTGGCTTCAGCACAGTCAGGCCAACCTGAGAGAGACCTCCTGGAAGGAAGTGGTCTGTAGGCAGTGATCTTCAGACCCAGGTCTCACCTCCTCCAAGCCTGTAGGTGTGTTTCCAGAGCTCACAATTAGGGGTGCTCTGAGCACATTTCGCTAAATGTTCCTTTCTCTTTTTCAGACTGCTCTGTGTTGGAATTGCTTGTCCAAAGCTAGGTAATACTTAAAGCACATTCAGAACTTTCTAACCAAGTTCTCAAAAAACGGTTTTGCCAAAAATAAACAGCTTGGAACTCAGAGCTTTGGCCACATGAAGAGTTTCCAATCCTTAGGAACTGTTGATACCTGAAGCATCCTTGCAAAAGACTTTCCATTCCTATCTTGTCCTTCTGAAAGCTCAGGGCACCTCACAGGTGCTGTCCAGTCGTTTTAGAATTCTTGCGAGGTAGATAAGCACCATGTCTCTTAACAAGAGTTGAGATTGCTGCCCAAATCCTCCCAGTACAGACATGAGTGGAGCTTCAGCAGACCATGTGAGGTAATTTCTCCTTGCAACTAGCTCAAGCATGTCTGGCTGCAGGAAAAACTACTCTTTCCCTTCTCAGCTGGCCATCCCCTCTGACACTCGGGGACCTGGCTATGAAAGCGAGCAAGTTCTGAGGGTGATCAGTTGTGCTCTGGGCCCGCCTTTTTCAAGCCCCCCACCCTGAGTCCCCTCCCCACCTCCTACCAGAGGTTTGTACAATCAAGGAAAAAGGGAGCTGGGGGTGAGAGAGCCATGCATAGGGATGCTTTGCTCCTGGCTGCAGGGGCAAGTCTAAGGGGCTGGGGTGGGATGGGATAGTGGGATATTACCCTATTTCGATGTCAGACAGGAGCCATTTCACACGAAAATCCAGATTTCTGCTATTGTTGGAAAACCCAGCAGATCTGGCCACTGGGGTCACATACCTGCAGGCAGTCCCAGTCCTGAAGGGAGGTGACCTCCCCTTCACTACAGTTCCCTTCGGCCAGCTCTATTCATTTATGCCGACCATCTGACTACCACTGTTATGTGAGTTTGTACCCTGCCCCCAATTAAAAGGTGCTAAATTGTCATTACTCATGGTGATCCTTGAACTGCTAACAACTTTTAATAAGAACTATGTTACCTGTGTTTTTATTTAGTAAATAAGCCTTTGAGTTTATTCAATCTCTGATTGCCTGCTTTATACTAAGACATTAGCTAGAGTTTAGATATATTCAAAGATATGGAAAAAAAAAAAAACAACCCAGAATCGAACAACAAACACTTCATAGGTGCTCTGAAAATACACAAAACTGTTTAGCTGCTTACTGAGAATGTGGTGTTTTAAACTGCAGCAGACAAGGCAAAGGTACATGTTATTGAAGTGGGGATGTGGAGGGGATATCCCTCATGGAGAGTCATTTATCCATGGGCAGGAGGGTACGTGACAGTTACCAACAGGAGGAAAGACTGTTTTCAGAGAGCATAATCTTTCTAGCTTTCACACTCACCCTTCCTTTCATCCCCCCTTGGGGTGTATCACTACACCTGGGGATCAAAAAGGGGGGAGGAATGAGGAAACCCAGTTATTTCAAGTGGCAGCTCCCTACACATGAATTTCCCCAATTTTGAAAAATAGAAACGTGTTCCATAGCAGTTGGTTTGAAAGGGCAGGACTGGTGAGATTGGAGGAGATTGTCTCAAAGTTTAAATATAGGAAGTTGCTACTCTGTAAAGACAGGAATTTATGGTTCTAGACTTCTGATGGTTAAAATTTTAAAACTTCAGACTAAAGCAGGGAGAAAAGATGATGAAGAGGACAGAAGTCTTTTGAAAGGCAGTGTCCATGGGCAAAATTCTCTTGCATTGTTAAGTGGTGGTGGTACAGAGGGAGGTTAATTGAGGTCTTATCTCCTCCAGCCAGGCCAATTCTCAGGGCTCACTTTTGTCTTAGAAACCCTGGCCCTTTCTGGGTTTTGAGCACTTGACTTATGTCTCTCAACCGATCAGCTGTGCCCCTCAGATGATTGCCCCTAACTCTTAAGAAATCATCTTCCATGAGACTTTGCTTGAAACCTTTGCCCTCAGTGGCTGAGCTATTACCTTTTCGGGAGGCTGAGCACTAATGGCTTGTTTATGAGGCTGGCTTCACTAAACCATGGAATCTTGTCAAATCTGGGAACAGAAACCTGCAGGGTTTATTGCACTTGGCTATTTCCGTCATTAGGATGATCAAAGTAAGCTAATAGCAGGTACACAGCAGTCAACACTTTACAAAGCATTTTTCTGTTTCATATTTGACCCTGTTGACTCTCCCATTAAGTAGCCAAGAGGAAATAGTGTTATCTCCATTTTACAGATGAAGAAATCAAAGCTTAGGCAGTGTGATTTGCTGAGTCACACAGCTAGTGAGTGGATTTAGGTTTTCTGACTTTTGTGTCCACTACATCTTGTGTTCTACTCTACCCCTTTGCTTCTTCATTACTCCCATCTGTTCATGTATCTGCTTGTATTTCCATGACCTCAGCTGAACATTAACAGCCACCTATTCAACGTGTCTGGCTGTTTTCAGTCATGGGGCCCTCCATCCTCATCCCTTCTAGGAGGCAGAGGAAAGAACTGCACTTTGAAGCTATAGACAATTGGATATTAATCTTGGTTAATCCACTTCCCAACTGTGTGGCCTTGGAAAAATCACAACCTCTCTGAGCTTCAGTTTTGTCTTCCGTGAAAGGAGGACGATATCATCACTTTACAGGTCAATGCACAAGACAGAAAGCTTCATGAGAGGAGGGATTTTTGTCTGTTCTGTTCACCGCTGTATCACTAGCACCTAAAACAGTGCTTGATACTTGTAGATATTTAGTGAATATGTGTCCACTGGATGCACGGATGCATGGGAAGTCCCTAGCTGAGGACCTGAGTTCATAATAGGAGCTCCATCAAAGTAGCCGTTATAATCTCTCTTCTCCCAGCCCAGCCTCTCTCCCTTGCCCTTCGGACGCCACGTCCCAGTCTCCCCGTTGAGGATCGGCTTTCCTGGCTCAGAGCGTTCTTTCCGGGACAGGAGCCGGGAGTTCCTCTGAGCGGCCAGGAGGGGGCAGTAGCGACCTCGTGGCCGCGAAGGCCGAGGAAGGGCGCTCTAGCCGCGGAGGTTGTGGCGGCCCCGGAAGTGGTCGGCCGCTGACACGACCCCGGCGCCCCGGATGGGGAAGGAGGCGAGTTGCCGCTCTCCCCCGGGCCGCGCACCCCTAGGAGCTCGCGGGCAGGTGGGTTCCGAGTGGGGGTCAGTGTCTCCGGACCTCCTCCGCCACCCCCCGCAGGCCCGAGGCTGGGTGAGGGGCGGCGGCGGGCGGGGGAGGCCCGGGAGGGGGAGTAGGGCGCCCGCGGGGACACCCTACCCTGCCCCACCCCCGCCCCGTCCCCCGCCCTGCGGGCGGGCGTTGCCCTTTTCGGCGCCTCTGACCCTCCAGCCCCCACGGCGGCCGTGAGATCCCCGGGCTGGGGTCCCTGCTGTAGTGAGGGGGGCTCTCAGGGTGTCTGGCTTGTGATGCAAAACCTGTCGTGCTCTCCATGGAAGAAATAAGGTCGGGCAATAAGAATTTTCCTCGCAGACTTGCTGCATGGCCTTGGTATTTCTGACTCATAGTTTTCCCATTGTGAAAAGGGTATCATTATCTTTGATCCTCCCGAGTTTCGCCGTTAATAAGCAGGATGATAGCTCTTTAAAGGATGTTAAGCTCAGTTAAGGGATTAAGAATCTTGAGTCCTTGGTTTTGGTTAGATAAACCAAAAAGCTCATATCTTTCTGTATCGTGAGGTTTACTTTTGTCTTTAGACCGGTAACTTTTTTGTTTAAGTAACAGATGCCTTTGAGAGCCCAATGAAAGCTTGGAACCTAACCCTAGAAATTTGCATAAATTACAACTACAAATATGCATTGATAGGGTTTTTGAACGGTCTGAAGCCCATCTATAGACCTCAAGGATGTGAACTCCTGAGTTAACTGGTTTAGAGGCACAGGCTTTGGGGCAGAATTTTCATTTGAATCTGGATCCACTATTTACCACTGTTAACTTGGGCTAAAGTTACCTAAGCACTTTGAATCTCAGCTTTTTTACTAGTTACAGTGAGGTTAATACTAATTTGCAAGGTCGTGGAGGTTAAATGAAAGAAGCTACGTAACACTCTTAGCACATAGTAAGCACTCCATAAGTGATAGCTGACAAGGGATTATAATGTAAAATCTGAAATGAAATTTTAATATCCATAATTATAAGATGGCCACCATGTGTATTCTGTTCAGACTGCTAATAAACTTCTAATAAAGCAATAAGTTGGTTTGATTTTAACTCAGTCCTACCCTTGACCTTTCACAACTTCCATAGATTCATAGTCTCTCTTCTTCTAGGAACTTAGCTGTATTGTTCTGCCTCAGAGAACAAACTCATCTACTGTAGGCCTAGCCTGGGTTGCTACCTTTGAAAGCAAGGGAAGGTCGGTACAATATCAACCACAGCTCAGCATGGAATTTCCAGAGAGGTTTTATTTCAAAACTTTATAAAGATCGAGAACCACATGGACTTCTGCAAGGGAGATTGAACTGGCCTGAGTTTGAGCGAAAGGATAATGTGTGCCCAGCCTGTAACTAACACCAAAGAGGCCAGGTGGCAGAAGGTCTTGTATGAGCGACAGCCTTTTCCTGATAACTACGTGGATCAGAGCTTCCTGGAAGAGCTCCGGAAGAACGTCTATGCCCGGAAATACCAATATTGGGCTGTGGTATTTGAGTCCAGTGTGGTGATACAGCAGCTGTGCAGTGTCTGTGTTTTTGTGGTTATCTGGTGGTATATGGATGAGGGTCTTCTGGCTCCCCATTGGCTTTTTGGGACCGGCCTGGCTTCTTCACTGATTGGCTATGTTTTGTTTGATCTCATTGATGGAGGTGAAGGACGGAAGAAGAGTGGGCGGACCCGGTGGGCTGACTTGAAGAGTGCCCTAGTCTTCATAACTTTCACGTATGGCTTTTCACCGGTGCTGAAGACTCTGACAGAGTCCGTCAGCACTGACACCATCTACGCCATGTCAGTCTTCATGCTGTTAGGCCACCTCATCTTCTTTGACTATGGTGCCAATGCTGCCATTGTATCCAGCACACTGTCCTTGAACATGGCCATCTTTGCTTCTGTCTGCCTTGCCTCACGCCTGCCCCGGTCCCTACATGCCTTCGTCATGGTGACATTTGCCATCCAGATTTTTGCCCTATGGCCCATGTTACAGAAGAAACTGAAGGCATGTACTCCCCGCAGCTATGTGGGACTCACACTGCTTTTTGCATTTTCAGCCTTGGGAGGCCTGCTGTCCATTAGTGCTGTGGCAGCCATACTCTTTGCCCTTCTGCTGGTTTCCATCTCATGCCTCTGCCCTTTCTACCTCATTCGCCTGCAGCTTTTTAAAGAAAACATTCATGGGCCTTGGGATGAGGCTGAAATCAAAGAAGACTTGTCGAGGTTCCTCAGCTGAGTTAGGGACCTCCATTCCGTTACTGAGACAAGCTGATAGACCAGCCTTCCAACTAGTAGGAGATTTGAAGGCAGAGTTCCATTCTGGAAGTGGCATAATGATGTGGGTGGGAGATCAGAGATCAAAAGAAAAAAATTACCCATAGGCTTGGGCAGTGAAGGTGCTTATCCTTTCTGTTACTTTGTCGATGAAAAAGCTTCCTGGGGCCCTCTTGAATTATTGCCTCTCATTATTATTCTCTGTAACAAATGAAGTGATGTGGTTTCTGTTTATTAAAAAAATAACAACACATCCATCAAGTTGTCTTATGATTTTTCTGTGAGCAGAAGGCAGACAGAAGGGACATGAAGAGAGAGTAAGAGTATGTGTGTGCATATAAAGTCACTTTTACCTTTTTCAGTGAGCTAAATGCAGGCTCTGTTATTTATCTACAGCTCAAATCCTAGAACCCTGGATGCTGTGTCCAGTTTTGTGGCCTGAGATCACAGAATTGGTCACTTAACCTTGACTCACAGTTTCCACTTGGTTCTTAATGAAGCATGGATGCAACTAGCTACAAGGGGCGTATGATGTGTCATAATACACAAGCAAAATGTTGGGGGAATTCAAAGAGGCTGGAGGACAAATTAGCTGGAGTAACGGGGAAATACTTATTAGAGGAGATGGCACTTGAGCTTAGTCTTAGAGGTCAGATGGGATTCAAGCAAGCGAAAGATGGTTTGGGGGCCAAGGTGGCAGAGACCTTTAGGAGCCAGGTCAGCAATCCGAGCAGGTGAAGCTGGCATGCCTTGTGTGACTAATGGCAGCTAGAACTATGGGGAGAACATGCCCTGTCCCAAGAGGGTAACCACTGCTCTGCATGCCTTGACTGACCAGAATTGGCTTATAATTATTATTTAGTCCACATGAGAAAAAGGGCCAGGGCTTAGTGGTTGAATATAGTAAAGAGTTGTATAAAATAGCTTTTGTTTTTTAATGTTTTATACACTTCCCTTATTTGAATGGATTTCCGATGATCAACTTTAGGGAACTCACATTGCAACTGCGTCCACGTTGGTGAGCAGAGAGTTGCCCACATTTGAATCACTTTCAAAAATACTTCCTCAGTGGGATGAATGAATGTGCCTGTGCTGTCATGCTCAGCTCTTTCACACAATAGTATTTGGAATTACCCCGAGGCCTGATCCTCTTCAGTCTGATGGTTGTAGAAGTTCACCGTGGAGGTGGCAGGGGATGGGGTGTTACGGGCTGGATGTGAGGGTGCAGGGTGGGGCAGCAGATTCAGTTCAAAGAGAAAAGAGGTGACTGTGGGGAGAAGAATATTCCAACCAGAGTGAACAGTGTGTATGTCCAGGTGCACAGGGCCTGATTCATCCTGGCAGGAGAGGGGAGTGCAGAATGGACGGGCTGCGGTGAGAGGCTGAGGTGTGAGCGTGGTGAATACCTTGAATTACTGGATCCTGGAGTCAATGGCAAATTAAGGAGCTTCTGAAAAGGGATATAGGGCTCCCACCAAACACACTTTTGTGTGTGTGTGTGTTTATAAAATTCTGGTAGCAGGATTCAGGCTAAACTACAGAGGCTGAGCATGGGGAGCTCTTGTGGTAATAGTGAAAAATGAGGGTCTAGACTAAGGGTGGTGACTGTGCCAAGGAGGTGACGGTTCTGACTAGAGAGATTTTCAGAACTTAGTAAATTCATGTTGGACAATGGAAGGGGAAGAAAACTGGCGGGGTGGGGGGAGGCTTCTGCCTTGAGTGGATTCTTCTTTCTAGTAACTATACCCTGAGAAAACAGAAGTGAGAACAGGTTTGGAAGTAAAGTAGATAAGAAAATATGAAGCATGTTAAGTTCGAGGTACCTGAGATGGTACACCCAAGCTAAGGTGTTCCATGTGTAGTATCTGAAGGACATTGGTTCAGAATTCTGGGCATTATCTAGAAGGTTATTGAGAACAGAATCCAGTGCTTTTGTGTTTGTTTGGAATTCTTTGTACAGAATTGGTTGCCTCACAACCAGGCTATAGTGGAATTAGATCACAGAAGGATAACTGGAATAACCAAAATGGTAGGAATCAGAGGGAAAGGAAGCTGGCCTATGAAAACGGATTAGAGAATAGAACACCACAGCCTGGAAGGAAGCCTCGAAAGAGATACAGTCATTTCTATAAAACTATTAAGGGTGAAGGTGGATGTTATTTGCCTACCAAATCATGACTTATAGGAGGAGACACCCTTTGAAATTTGAACAGAGAAATTTAAGACAAATGAAAAAAAAAATTTTTTTTTTTTAGAAAGTAGAAGCCTAGTGCTTTTTTTTTTAAAATTAATTAATTAATTAATTAATTTATTTTTGGCTGTGTTGGGTCTTTGTTTCTGTGAGGAGTTTCTCTAGTTGCAGCGAGTGGGGGCCACTCTTCATCGTGGTGCATGGGCCTCTCACTATCGCGGCCTCTCTTGTTGCGGAGCACAGGCTCCAGACGCGCAGGCTCAGTAGCTGTGGCTCACGGGCCTAGTTGCTCCGCGGCTTGTGGGATCTTCCCAGACCAGGGCTCGAACCCGTGTCTCCTGCATTAGCAGGCAGATTCTCAACCACTGCGCCACCAGGGAAGCCCCTGAAAAAATAATTTTATACACTGTCTACATGTAAGTCTAAGAAGTTTCACAAGCCAGGGACATAAATGGGTTCCAAAAATTTTTGGGAAAAAACGCACATAAAAAAGCCATAACTGTCTTGTAAGAAAGTGTTAAGGGACTTCCCTGGTGGTCCAGTGGTTAAGAATCCGCCTTCCAATGCAGGGGATGTGGGTTCGATCCCTGGTCTTGGAACTAAGATCCCACATGCTGAGGGGCAACTAAGCCTGCGTGCTTTAGAGTCCCCGTGCCACAACTAGAGAGAAGCCCGCATGCCGCAACTAAGACCCAGCAGAGCCAAACAAACAAACAAATAAATAAATGTTAAGAAATCCCAAGCCTTTAGGTGTTGCTGCCTGAAGGATGATGAGGCTCACTTACGGCATGCTTCTCTGGGTTGCTGCTGGCCTAGGGATGCAGGCCTACTTAACAATTGGGATGACCTAATGTGACAGTTCTTGGGAAAGTTACCTATCACTTAAGTATAGTAATCCAGTCAGTCTTTTAAATTTAAACCACACCGAAAGGGCACAAGTAGGATATTAATGATCTAAATTTCCAGAGAGTATTATGGCGTGTGTATGTGGGCAGGTGGGGGAGGGCAGGGAAGGGGAGAGGGTTAGGGTAGCTTTGGAATTAAAATCCCAACTTGTCAAATACTTGCCTGTATAAGAAGATGTACCCCTTCCTCCCAGCTCTGTTTCTTGTCACCCTAAGTTATAAGGAAGGCTGGAGGGTGGTGGTGGCAATTGAGAGCAAGGAGGGAGGGATGGGAAGGCAGTTTTGCCCATCTTTCCAAAATGGTACCAGGGATTGCAGTTGAGGTGGAAGGATGCAGGACAGGCAGAGCCACAAGGCAGCACACGTGCTTGAATTTTTGGCGTGATGCATGACTGGCACGCGGCTAGAATGCCGTGCAGGGATCTGAGTGTCGCCACACCACGGTGGTTCTGTGTGGCAAGCAAATTGGTGTCAGTGTTATGCCTGTATGCTGTGTCAGTACTATAAACTTTTGAGTGTGCTTTTGGCCAGCTGGCTTAAATTATGGATGTAAGAATCACATAGAGCATGTTCAAGGAAGCATATGGAGCCATCATTTACATCTTCAAGCCAAAGGCTCAAGGTCAAGAAAAACAAAAACAAGCCAGCAGAGGGCATCAGTCACACAATTTTACAGTATTTCAAACCCTTCGAATGCGGGAAAACAGGACTGGACACAGTGCCATCTTGTGGAAGTTATTGATGTTCCCTTTTACAATGAAATTCAATGTGTCTTGAATTGCACCTAGGGCTAAAGGCTAACTGGTAGGCAGTCGCTTTTAATGCTTTATCAAGCCCCTCGCCATCCCCTTTATCCCTTATTCTCTTCCTCCAACATCTATTTATTTAAAAATGTATTGTCCACCTAGGACCACCGCTATTCACTTCTACCATTCGCATTTTATGATGTTTAGCCTCAGAAATTTATTCATTCAACAAATACTTACTGAACATTAACTACATGACAGATACTGTTTGTCCTGCGTGCTTGAGATACACCTACGAGTAAAAGGGACAAACTTCCTTGACCTAGTGGAGCTTACATTCTAGCAGGAGGAGAGAGACAATAAACATAAGCAGAAGGTAACAAATGCTATTGAAAAAAGAAGAAAAAAGCAGCAATGGTATTCAGTAAGGGGGTCAGGGTAGGTCTTATGGAAAAGGTAACATTTAACCAAAGATTGGAAGGAGGTGAGGGAGTTATCCAGATTCTCAGGGGAAGGGAGTTCCAGGCAGAGGGAAGAGCTGCTGCAAAGGCCCTGGCAGAAGACCGCATGGCATGTTTGGGGAGTAGCCAGGAGTGGCCAAGGTGGGGTGATAAAGGAGAGCAGAAGAGGAGGCCAGAGAGGGAAAGTGGGAGGCTGGGTCACCTAGACATTGTAGGCTATTAAAAGGACTCTGGCTTTTACTCTGAGATGGGAAACACTGGAGGGTCTTGGAGAAAAAGAGGGACATGATCTGACATTAATTTTAACAGGCTCATTCTGGTTGCTGTGGGGAAGAGTAGAGCAGAAATAAGCATTAGGAGGCTCTGATATTAATCCACGCGGGGGATGACAGTGCCTCAGAGCAGAGTGATAGCAGAGGAATTGGTGAAAAATAGTCACATTCTAGATATAACTTGAAAGTAGCGTCAAGGTCTTCCTGACATATTAGATGTAGGGTATGGATGCAAGAGAAGAATCATAAGTGACTTACGGTTTTTGGCCTGAACAAATTGAAAGATGGAGATGCCATCAATTGAGACGGGGGCCAAGGGGATATGGATAAAGATTTTGGGGAGGAGGATCAGGAGTTCACTTTGGGGCATGTAGGGTGTGAAATGTAGACATCCAAGCTGAAATGTTGAGTAGGGAGTTGGAGATATGAGTTTAGGTTATAGGAGCAATGTATGGGATTGAGATATAAATTTAAGACTTGTTGGTATATAAATGGCATTTAATGCTATGTGACTGGATGACATCACCAAGGAAGTTTATATATACAGAGGACTAAGAAATCCAAAGTAAAAGGTTGGAGAGAAGAATAAGCAAAAAGATTTGGAAAGCACAACCACTGAGGCAGGAGGAAAATCAAGAGTTTCGAGTCCTGGAAACCAAGTGCAGATGACTCAGGGAAGAAGGGGTGATCAACTGTAATCAGATCAAAATCTGAAAAATCAAGAAAGCAAGGACTGAGCATTGACCATCGTATTTAGCAAGGAGGAGGTGATTGGTGTCCCTTAAAAGAACATTTTTTTTGTGGAGTTGTGGGAATAAAAACCTATATGAAGTGGATTTAAGAGAGAATAAGAGAAGAGAAATTGGAGCAGCAAGTACAGGCAACTCTCTGGAAGTTTTACGTCAAAGGGGAAACAGGAAATAGGACAAAAACTGAAAGGGGAGGTGAGGGCAAGAAACTTTTTTTTTTGTAAGATAGGAGAAATGACAGCATGTTTGTATACTGATGGAAATGAAACAGTAGAAAGTAATAGTTGATGTGAGAAAGGGAAGAATTAATTGCTGGGGCAATATTCTTGAGCAGGTGAGAGGTGATGGGATCTATTGCACAAGTGGAGGGGCTGGCTTTAGGATGGGAAGGGATAGTTGATCTATGGTAGTATAGTGGGAAGGCAGAGAATATAGATACAGATGCTGGTAAGTGGGTAGATGGTTAGTGGATAAATGAGGTGATGGGAATCTTTGGAAATTCTTTTCTGATTGCTTCAATTTTCTCAGGGAAGTAGGAGGCAAAGAATCAGCTGAGATGTGAGAGTAAGGGGGAAGTGATGAAGTGAGGAGGTATGAAACAGTTCAGGACATTGGGAGAGTGAATGAACTAGCGATGCCTAGTATAATTGCCCAGCAGTAGTAAGGGCTCTCTTGAGAATGGTAGTCATGAATTTAAAGTGAAGCTTGGTTGTGTGTGGGTGTGTGTGTATTTTCCTAACCACGTACAGCTACATGAGTGCAAACGAGTAGACGGAGAGTTGAATTTACCCAGGGTGGTGATTAATCAGATTGAGAGAAGGGCAAGGGAGAACGGTAGCTATGCATGGGCCTGATTATAATGGTTGACCGTGGAATTTAAGTTGGGTAAGAAGGAGAGTGAACCTCAAGAAGGAGAGTGAACCTCAAGAAGGGTGAAGGACAGGGAGGTGAGGGACAGGGCAAAGGTCAATGGATTGGAGGTTCAAGGGGTTTGCAAGACAGGAAGTAAAGGTCAGAGAATAGATAAAGACAAGGTTATGACTTTGGGAGTGAGCAGCTGAAGTAGGGTGGAGGGCAATGTCACTGGAGGAGCGAAGTCCAAGGAAATGAGAAGTGAGATGGGGGGCGGTGTTGGAAGGAATACCTACACTTAGGTAGAAATCCCCAAGAATTAAGACAAGAGTGGTACTGGAAAGAATGACAGGGAAACAGGAGCTAAAATCATCAAGAAATAAGAGGGAATGAACTGGAGATTGGTAGATAAGTGCAACCATGAGGGGTATGTGCTATAATCTGGTGCATGAAGTTCAAAGCTGAAGGTTTTAGGGAGGAGGAAGGAAGAATGGTCTGAAAGCAAAAATGAAAAACAAGGATACCTACCCCACGTGAGGCTCAGCAGTACAAGGGCTGTGGGAGACAAGCACCCCCTTTGAAGAAGGCTGCCCGGAAAGCAGTACGCTTAGAGCCATCCTGTTAGAGAAAGAAGGTGACGGACACATCCAGAGGACAGGTTGAAGATTTAGGGGAAGTTTACTGATCATGGGCAGCGAATTATAGAGGGTAGAGGATAAAGGTTTCAGAAGTTGGAGAGTGGGGAGAAGAGCATGGAATAGATATGTACTGCAATCTCCGTACAGGACAGCGACCCAACAGTCTAGGGCTTTTTGGCGGACTGACCTAGGCTGGGATAAAGAGCCGTGTAAGTCCTGGCGGGTTTAAGGCAGATGATGAGAATATGAGAGTTGGTGGGTAGGGCTGGGGAGATTTCTGGGGGCCTCCTTTTTACCTCAGAGGAGGTGTGGTCTTAGTGTGCAGGCATCCTCATGTCATCACGAACATGTTTTTTATTGTTCCCTAATGGAATTCATGTGCTGATTCTCTGGGTAATGGACATATTGACAAGAGCCTTGTGGGGCTAATGACTAATTTCCCGAGAACCATGCAAACTTCCAACAGTGGGGCAGTGCCATTTGTAGTGTTCTAGAAAGTTGGATTCTGGGGAAAGTGATCAGAGCTGAAGTGAGAGCCAGGGTTTGACCGAGGTCCTGGGAACCATCAGGCCTGAGGAGGGCCGCTCCTCTGACCACTGAGAGGGCTCTGGCGAGCTCAGCTGCAGGCGAGAGGCAGAGTAGAAACAGCTGAAGTTCTGTAGGAGCGAGCTAGCTTAGATCATGCCACTGCTTTTGGTGTCCTTCTTCTTTTACAACTCACAGGTGCAATTAACATTGGCTTGTTTACCTTGGGAACAGTGGCAATCACCAGCCAAATCAAAACACCATTTTCTTCCCAGATATATTACTGTGATTAACAGGAGGACTCCCCAGAGATAAGGTAGTCTGTTTCCCAACAGCCCAACATTTGCTCGGCACCTGGGGCCTGGCAACTCCACGGTACTGGTGCCTCCTCACGCCCGTCAGGTGCCGCAGGGCTAAGAGTGCCAGAGGAAGGGGCTTAGAAAGGCAAATGGCCTTTTCTGTCACCATCCAGTGCCAATTGGCACCTGGGTTTCAAATGACACCCAGGATCAGCCTGAGTGAGGTCTTGTGCCCTAAACAGACTAGCTCTCCACTCTCTTGGCCATACTTTTGCTGGGGTGTTGGAGCACATTGATTTTACCAGTGCTGAGGTTGAAGGATACTGTACCCTCGGGCCCCTGAGAGAGCTGGCTTGAGGAGTTGCTTCTACTTTCTCAAGCTCCGCTGGCACACGGCTCACGCTCCAGGACGGCCCCGTGGCCTTGTGCAGGGCCCAAGGAACATTTGGACTCTGGTCGGTGAGAACACCGTGGGCCTCCCACTCTTTCTAAATTGCAGAATAAACAGATCTTTAGGCCCCAGGCAGCTATTGTGTATAAGGCTGAGAGTATTTTTGTCTTTAAAAGAGAAAAAAGCAGCAGGCAGAGGTAAGTATCTCCTTGGCTCTAACTGAAATACAGCCACAGAGAGGAGGACTGGGGGAAGAAAATAATAATAATAATAATAATTATTATTATTATTATAATTATAATAAAAAAATAATAAAAAAAGAATCTGAAAGGCTAGTTTTTCCACTGTGTTATATGGAGCTTCAAAAATATCCTCTGTTAGTCTGTTAGCAGCTCTTTTGAGAGGGAGGACCCACTTCAGTGACTTCGCTGTTACTGTCTTGAGGATCCTTAAGTCTCTTTGGCTCCTGGGGGCCAGAGGCTAAGGCTTTCTCTATTCTGTGCCTGCTCATGGCTTGTGTTCAAGAGGATCACTGAAGATGTGAACTGCAGTGAGAATCAAAACCTGATATAAAGTATTGTAAAATGTGATTAGATTAAGAACACTTCGAGAGTAGCAGTTTATAGTCTTGACTCATCCAACAAACTGCCATCCGATCTTAAATGTTGACAGTATTGCAATTCGATAGAAACTTGTAGTATTAAAAAACAAACAAAAATAGGTATATATTATGGTAGTGGAGGCAGCTGATATGTCTCTTTAAATGGGGGACATACAGTGATGTGCAGTGGAGCATAAGCTCCATTTGGTTTATTCAGATATAGACTCTGTAGTATTATAAAGGGCTATAGACGTTTTTTTTTTTCTTTTTCAGCAATCTTTTCTTTCTGTGGATGAGGTTCATGTCTTTAAGATGGACTCACAGCTGTGAAGACTGTGAATCTCATGGAACTGGACTAAAGATTCCAACATCCATTTTCTGAGTTTTTTTAAAAGAATCATACTTAGTGCTGAGTTATAAAACAGATGTTGGCAAGTACAGTCTTTTTCAAACTCTGGGATAAAGAGTACTGAAGGGTACAGGGGTCTGAACCCACCGAAGGTATCCATGTTTGTACATGAACAGCTGAGGTTATTTCCTTATCTCCTCTTGGATTTCAACTTCTAGGATGTTTGTTGAAACACCCTTCAGTGTATATGTGGCTCCCAAGGCTTACAGACATTTATTTAACAGTGGAACTCCCCAAGGAAAGCATGGGACGTTTTATTTTTTCCTACCTTTAGTTCTCTTTTCTCCATCTCCTAGGTGTCCTGGGTGTTTCTAGCTGGAGACGGGGGGATTCTCATTCCCCTCACTGCATCCAGTGGGAGACTGCTACAGGGTATCTTCTAAATCGAAAGCCTGTTTGTTGGAAGCCAAAGCAAAGTTAACAGACTACTTCATTTTCAATAGCACTATGTCTTTCTCAACCAACACTTATGTGATTCAGTCTTATACTATTCCATTAGAAATGAAAAGTTTGGTTTCTGATTGGCTGAAATAAGTTCTATTGTTCCCTTCTTTGTCAGAGGTCAAAATCACCACATTCTGGAATGTTAGCAGGCTTTGGGTCAAGCAGATAATCTGGTTCTAGGACTCAAATAACTGCGTCAGCATGGAAGTCGGTAACAGTTCTCCCTGGAAAAAAGGACCCAAATTTTCTCCTGTTATAGCTTATATTGGAATTGCTTATTTAGCTATTTTGTCAGCTACTTTTATCCTGTTTCTTATCTGGTGTTCCCAGTAACTAGGACATTCTTATGAATTCAAGAAATGTTTGATGCATAAATAAAGGGATGAGAATACTTAAGAAATATTATGTTTACTAAAGATATAATGGTTTGTTTCTCCCGAAGATCCTGAGTCAGTACAGTTCAACTATACTTCTTCAGCTCTCTATCCAATATTGAGGGTGGAGGTGGGAGAGCTGAGGAAGGGGATGGTATGAAACACAGATACACTATGAGCAGTAAATATGAACAAACCTCAGCATAGTTTAATTTTACTCCAGGCTGCTTCCTTCCCCCTCCCATTCGAAGAGGAGGCCCCCTTTCTTCTCGCCTATCGAATGTGAGGAAGGGGCCATACCTAGTTGTTGAGGAGACCGAGTAAGATTGCCAGGGAATCATTTCATTCTGCTCTGACTCAAGCCTTACTTTCTCATGGTCATCAGGTCAGTCTAAGTTTTAAACATCTAAATGGTGTAACACTGCACATAAAAATAAGTTCAAGTTTAAGACAAAGTGGAAAAGTACCAAACACTTAAAAAAGATGAATTGGCGAAAACCTTCCTGTTGACAACCTCTGTGTTTGCGGAGGTGGTGTGATGTAATCCAGGAAAACTGGGTCTGTTGGGATGAGCAGTGCTATCAGATGAGAATGCTACCCGATAAGAATACTGATGAAAAGGAATTAAATGCCTGGACTGAAGGTGAAGGGAAGGGCAACAAACTGCGTGCTGTGTGATATTTTGCGTCAATTCAGCCGCCTCCAGGTGAACTTGAGCTTCTGTTGATCCCCAGCTTTGGCGCCTTTGAATTTCCTTAGTCACGAGCGCTTCTAACTCGCAGTCACTGAACTTGAGATGCAAGTACACACCAACGTAACGTGCCATATGAAATTTTTCACCTGAGAAATAAACTGCTTCTGCATTTTGGGGAGGAGAAAATAGTCCTTAAAAAAGATTTTTACAGCCCAGAGAAAGGGCATTGATAGTGAGGGTCCCCCATTTTTTTTTTATAAGCAGATATTCATTTTTAATTATTATTTATTTAGTTAGTTAGTTTTGGCTGTGTTGGGTCTTCGTTTCTGTGCGAGGGCTTTCTCTAGTTGCGGCGAGCGGGGGCCACTCTTCATCGCGGTGTGTTTAAAATTTTAATTTAGACCAAGTAAATCTTCAAAAAGAAAACTCTGAATTAAATCTCAAACTTTTAGGGAGCCTTCAGATCTCGTATTTGGCAGGATGGACTACATTACCTTAATGATAAACATTTTATTTGGATAAATCTTTGGGATTTGTTTTTAACAATAGCTTAGAATTTCAGTGTTGGAATTACCATTTGAGGATTAAAGTATAAAACAAGTTATCTTTTCCCCAAAACTCATATAGATTCTATTCTTCCAGTACTTTACTGACATCATTAAGAATCTTCTCAAGGTGGCAACATTTCCTTGTCTTGTACTTTTATTCAAATGATGTGTTTTTTCCCCTGAATTTGCCAAATAGAATGTATGAGATTGATGTGTTTCAGGCCGACAATTTCTCCTATAATCATACATATTTTATCTCCTAGAAAAATAATGAAAATAGAAAAAAGGTCTTGGTGCAATAATAATTATTAATGGGATTCCTGGGGGCAGATTGAAATTATTCAGTCCTCTGTGTCTTTTCTAGACACCCGGGATTTTTACTTGTTTCACTCTTCTATTGGACAGACATTTCAAGTGAAAATAGATTATTTTTCTCCACCAAATAGCATCCCCAATCACAATGCTTTAAGAACTTAAAATCAATCATTTTCAATTTAAGCACCTTAAAAGGTCAAATTATGTATTTTTCACCTTACGTGGTTTTAGTTGAAACAAACCCCTATTTTAACTCGGATCTTCTTTAGAAAAAGAAACAACACATTTCATTTTTTATATAGAATAAACTTTGTTTTTATTATAGACATGGATCAAAAATAAAAGTTTTTATGTACATATGACATATAGTGCAAATGAAAGGCTTTTAAATACCAAGTATAGACATATTGTCGGAAACAAAAGGAGATGAATGATGGGGGTTAGGATGGTCGTCCGGGAACTGCAGGAGGGGGTCGCCTAGTGAAAACAAAACAAAAAACAAAACAAAACAAAACAAAAAGAAAAACACAGATGCAGAGGAAGAAAACAATGTTTAAATTAGAAAATAAATCCAAATAAGAGCATGCATAAATATCCCACAAAAATCAAACTCAAATCAGACAGAAAACATGCAGACATGCAGGGGAAATGAGAGAATATCACATGGCATAGTGAGCAGCTCCTAGGATGTTTCCTTGCTTCCAGCCATGTGCTAGGTATGAGCCATTTGAGCTCACGCCAAAACCTTGTCATTTTGTACCATGGAATGATAAATCCACGCAATCATATTCAGGAGAACTGGGAACAGTACAAGAGCCGCATACCTTTATAACTTGAGTATTTGTTTCCCAACCCTGATTTTGTGACATTCAGTTATTTCCAAAGATTTCAGTAAATGTTGTGAAATCTCCATGGGGGAGAGGGAGTTGATATAGAAATATGACAGGTGAGATTTCTTTAAGATGAGGTAAAGTAGAAGGTGGCAAGGGATCAAATGAGCAATGTAATCACAATGCAGAAAATATCTGGGGTCGATCTTGGAGAAAAGGATTTGTAAATAAGAATTTCCTTCAGGTGAAATCCTGATGTGATAGCCTTTCCAGGCCCAGGCAAACTATGAGGCTATGTATGTTCCATGGTGACCCCAAAGACTTTGGGTAAGGTTTCCCTCTGTCTTAGAGTTAGGTGCAACCGAAGTTCTTATTTATTCTGAACCAGGTCCAGGGTAAATGAAATTTGGTTTGCTGGCTCTTTCTCCGTATCCCTAGCCTGGCCTGCATCTTGTCAGGCCCACTGGTGGTGAAAGAAGGATCCAGAGTTTTGCTTCGTTTTGACATCAGCCTCTCTGGATGATGGGCTGCTAGGGAAGATACAGTAAACGCTACATGGCAATGGACAGCTCTGTAAGTAGGAAAACAGCAGGCCCAATGAAGCTTTCCCACGGGTTTCCAGCAGAAGTCTACATTTAATTTCCTCTTTCTAACCCAATTGGTAATGAGCTCAACATCACAGCAAGCCATAGAACGGCAGGTTAGTTCAGTACCCTACTCCCTGTGGGACTTCTTTTTGGCTACTCAGCCAGGTGTTCAACAACATACTCACTTCCATCTTACTTCTGTAACACTTCAGTGAGTGGAGCAATGAAGTCTACAAAAAAACAAAAGCAAAAACGAAAGCAAACTTCTGTTTCATCTTCTATGAGATGTTAATGGAGCCTTACTGACTGGGCTATTTCTGAGCAGCAGTAAAAAACGACCTTACCTTCCCCAAAGTCCAAGACCAATTTTTCTTTGGGCCAATTTAAGCTGGCTGAACTTAAGGAGGCCTCCTATCCATTTAAATGATGAAGAACCTGTTATTGGTCTGCAACCTTTCAACTGCGGGGGGTTCTGCAAGCCTTTAGCTTTAGAGATCCAGGTAATGGTTATCCCTGGTGATTTCATGAAGAAAGTGTAATTAAATTCCTGTCAGGCTCAATGAGATTTATCACCTGCCCAGCAAACAGAAACTATTTCTGAGTTCTGAAGGGGCTTTAGAACACTTTAATTACCTCAGCAGGGTGGGGAGGTGAGCCATTAAACTGAACAGCAAGTCCACAGTGCAAAAGGGACATTTTGTCAGCATATGCCAAAGCACTTTTCTGTTTGAGCTAGTTTGGTGTTCTAGTCTAGAAACAGGATCAGAAACTTTATGTCTTGGAATATATTTCATGGACAGCTAGAGTGACATCTATCCCCTTAGCTCTTTTCTTTCCCTCTTCACTCATCCTGTATCTAACTTTCCTCTCGTTGCCAAAAAAGCATTGCTGGTGATGACACCGTACACTGGCTGAGAGTTACTTCTATTATGGATCTTGGCAGTTTGGGTTTTTACTATTTCTTTTCCAGAATTTTCCATATTACTTAACACAGTGCTGAAGTGCTTGAAGGTCACGTGCTGAAAATATTGGGGCTTTTTATATGAAGGGCTACAAAGTTACCTTATACCATTGCCACTTCTAACACAAAACTTGAAGTATTGAGTTTGGAACACTGAGTTGGGATACTGAGTTGCTAACACATATTAAAGCTCATCATACTAGCATTCACCATACAAGCAAATTCTACCTACTCAAGATTATAATTTCAGGTTATACCTCCTTAAGCTTTCTGAAAAATAACTTCGGAGAATCGTTTGGCTGAAACAGGAAGGTAAGGTGGTAGGAAAAGCTGTGTGTGGAACATGGGCATAATTCATATATAAAAGTCTCCATTATTAAGAAGAATGATGAATTACCCACATTCTCTTGGATCTACCTCAGTGCTGCAAGCTGTTCCTAGGGTGACATTCCTCTGGCAAGAACCCTGGGAAGGCCTTCCTTAAAACTTTTTTCTTTTCTGTTACAATATCACAAAACATTCCCTGCTTGTTTTCTTTGCCCATCACTTAGATAACTTAATATCCCGGAGCAGTTGGTGAGCCTGAAGGCTTGGGAAAGTGAGACAAGAAAGGCAGTAAGAATAAGCGTTCTTCTCAATGCTTTTCTGCTTATCTTCACTTTTAAGTCAACCTAGATCCCTCCCTTTACAAGAATACTATGGGGGTAATGTAATTAATTTAAAGGAGCTTTTTTTTTGGCGAGTGAGAGAGAAAAGGTAATATTGAAAATGATCTGAGTCCTCCACAAGGCCCCCCTAGGACTCATTGCATGTCTGTCTCTATCTGCTTTCACGCCCCCTGTTCCTATGTGAGCTACCTCCTTGGATCTCCCCAAGCATCAGAGCTCCAGGAGGGTGGTCCTAAGCTGGGAGCTCCAGTTGCCATGACATTTGATTTTATCACCCAACTTCGTGTTAGTGACAGTCTGTACTGGGACAATCTCACTCAATGCCTTTCCCCTCTGGCCTAAAGCCACTAAAGCAGTGTTTCCTAAGGCATGTACCTCAGAACGCTAGTCCTGTGAGATGCTCTATGAACAAAGCATTGATGGTCAAATAAATCTGAGAAACATGGAGACACTAGCCCTGCCATCTGATATTAAAGCTTCTATAGAGTCTTCCAGTAAAGAAGCATCTAATTTTTAGTCATCATTTCCCAAGCATAGTCAATCAAGAAATCCTTGGTGTATGTGTGTGTAAAACTTATTAAAATCTCATGGAATGGACTCCGGGAAACTTCAAATTAAGGTTGTAGTTTTAGCCAACATCTCTTGCATGTTACTCTAAGTATCAGTCTGCCTCAGTGTGAAAGAACACCAAGAAATGGTCTTAAAAGTGGCAATGCCAGGTGTGTGATGAAATTAGTACTTCTCAGTGTGAAATTTAAAGGTTCCAGCTGAAAAACAAGAATCTTGAAAACTAATTGAGCAGATACTTACATTGATGTCAGAACTATTTTTAAAATACAAATGGAAATTTGCCAGATAGTTACAATAAGGTCCTTTGGTTTTGGTCATTTCTACCAGGAACTATTCTGAATACAGAATCATGCGGTAAGACACACACTCACAGCACAGTGCACAGCATGATTCGCATCCTGACTCTTTCTTCCATTAAAAAGCTTCCTTTGAAGGCATAGATGGCTCCACTCATGGAAGATGTATAGACATGAGAAAGAAATCACAACAGAAAGTGTGAGTTAACCCAACAGTCTTTCCAATTCATCTTTTCACAAAGAGCACACCCTGAACACAAAGGGAAAGTAAACCAACATTTCTCCCCTCCCACTCCCTTCTTGTCTCCTGCTTTTAGACGGCACAATCTGAGTCTATGTATGTTGATAAGGGACCTATCATCAAAACTCTTGTAACACGGAATCTTTCTCTATTCTCTGGAAACTCAGGATAAGGACGTGTGTAAGACTGAACACTCTTCTGTTCTCTTAATATTGGGGAAACTGAAAGGGGTAACTTCTCCCCTCAATGCCCAATGAATAAACAATGGAGGCCAGCTGTTGAGTCAGGAACTTAATTACTTTCTGTCAGAAATGCCTTCTGTAGACCTACCATTTGGGCAGAGTATTCTTCATCCTTCTGTTTCCTAGCTTTTCGGGATCACTTCCTTTTCAATAGCAAAATGTCACGGTGCTTATTGGCAAGTGTCACTTTGTACCCTCCAGCTGCCTAAGGTTTGTGTTCTTCTTTAACTTAGTACAATGACTTCAAATCAGGAATAAAATGTTTCCCACTCTCCTGCCTTTGATTTGTCCAGTTTGCTCCCTTTAAAAATCTCATCCTTCCCCAAATTAATGACAGTAATGCCAAATGCTATCATTCTCCACATTGGTAATTCTGGACCAACATGATCGAAAGAGTTATAAATATTTACAAGTCTCAGATCTTACTGATAAGCATAGACATGACTCAAATATATACAAGAATGAGGAAGGGGGGAGTCCTTCAAATGTTATCATTTATTTCAGGTTCAGAAATACAGCTTCACATTTTCACAATAGGTACACATGACCTTCAAGAATGATACAGGCTTTAGGAACTTGCTTCAAAAATTCCATTCACAGAGTCCATCCATATATCAGCATTAAGAAAGCCTGAAAGTGCCAAGAAGACAGTGGAAAGTACTCTGGCTCCAATTAATTAAAGAATCAACAGAGAAGGCAAGACTTCGCTTCTGTACACTGCTTCTTAATATAAAAAAGCAAAAGAGGAGTTTGATTCAGAAAAGGGAGAGAAAAGAAACATACAGGCAAGCAAAACAAAGGCTGTACATGTGAAATTAAACACAAATCAAGTAATGGTGGAATTTCTGATTGGAAGGAATCATTTTTAGCAAATTGGCAACATACAATGCAAGAGATTAGACAGAGTAATTTTATCGTAATTTAAAAAACATTACATTAAGGAATTTGAGGGTAAAAATTAAAAAGGAATGAAGCCTTGAGCTGAGCCATGTGTGAAACCCCAGACCAGAGAGGTGAAAAGTCTCACCAATAATACCAGTATGAACAGGTCTTAAGACAAACAGGAGACTCTTCCTTGAGTTTCCTCTCTCTTGCTCTCATACATACATACATTCTTACACATATATACAAATAGCAATGCATATACTACATATGCTTCAAAATACTCTTAAAATTTCACCATACAGAGCACCACGTAATGTTAAACATACCAACTAGACAGGATGACTGAAGGTTCTAGAAGACACATTTGAGCTTTTAAGAAAGGAATGAGGGATCTAGTGAACGAATAACTGTTTCTTAGAAACCATCTAGCTTCATTCACATTAAACTCTGAGCTCACAGCTTGCAGTCCTCTTAGTGAAATGATATAAAACTCATGGCTTGAGTCTCAAATATTATCTTCTTTCATCGAGTTCCATAGTTTAGAGACCTACTATTTAAGCTTTATTCTTAATGTTAAGGAGATTCCTGTCCATTTCAAATAATTACATTGTTTGACAAATGAAAAATGTTTACCTGAAAAAGTGGATGGATGACCTGCCGCTGAGGTGTTACATAACTTCTTCCCTGCATTTTAAGCAAACTTACTCAGAAAACCCACTACTTGTATTATACTGCTGTATCCCTCTATTTTAATTTTTTGACAGTTACCGTAGAGAAAAAAAAAATGACTGTGTAGACAAACTTAGCTTTTTAAGATTCACCTCAGCAATCTAAGAATAATTTATAATTCTAATCAGAGATCTTAAAGGTAGGTTTCCAGATCTTACACTTACTATGAGCTAGCTATATTGGCAAAGATAATTTCTTCTTCGATAGCAATGCTGTGAATTTAGATGCAAATGCCTGTAGATGTTATTCTACCATGTTGTCATGGAAGTTCTGAGCCTTGTGCCTCTCAGAATGAATGTAATCTGGAGAAAATTTTGTACACCTCACGTATGTTATGAGAAATGAACCACTTTTATCACATATTATGGCAAATACTCTAAAGCTAACTCTTGTATTAGCACAGTTTAAAAAATATATTCATACCCACACATACACACATGTATAAATATTTACACCCAAACATATACATATATATACAATACACACACAATCACACTCATGCTCATGGCATTTTAACAAGTGATTTTTAAAGCTACTTACCCAAAGGGGCACAAAATACATGTACTTACACAAATTTACTATGTATATACTGTATACATAGGGACACATGCTTAGAAAATATGTGTGTACACAGAAAACATCAACGTTTATCACATACTGGTATTAGGTCCCATTTCATATTTGAGAATTATGGCTACAGTCTATTCTAAAAAGTCATAAAATGAATCTATATGACTACTCTTTAATTCTAAGGTCAGAAGGCTTATAGTTATATCACAGGAACTTGGTTTTATTATAATGTTTTGGAATAGAGTGAGTTTGTATCTGAACAAGTAGGCAATTTGCTAACTAAACAGACCCTACTGCTCTTCTATGTTACAAAACACAGCTAAAAGCAATATTCAGAGGAGTAATCTTGGTAGATGATTTCTGGAAATGCAATATATCTGCTCTAATTCAATACTATTTCAATCATCTGTCCACAATTGAGTAAATGGCTATTCCAGTTTAGTCAATAAGCATGCAAGATTTAGCATGTGACAATAAAATAGATTTACCCATCAAATAAACATATACAGTTTACTTTTCCAAATCCTAAAAACACTATGTTTTATTATACTAGACATGATGGAGCTACATCTGTTGTGTAGACAACATAATAGCAATCAGGATGAAGTTACACAAAAGATCTCGAGTGTGTGGGAAATACTTAGAAAGCTCATTAGCGACATTCCCATCTTAAGGCCTGATATGAACGCTGTACTTCACACTCCGCACATCCTAGAGCTTCTGACTTCATTTACATTGACATCTCCTTTTAGCAGGATACAAACCCTTTGGGAAATGGGATTAATACTAATCATATGACACAGTACTGCAGTAAACTGAAAATATTCTCCAACATGACTGCTGAAATTCCAGGGGAAGCTGGGTTCTATTAGAAATAACTTAGAAGTAAAACAAAACAAAAATGTACACACAAGAAGAGATAACTGGGACAGTGAAACTGTGGGGTGATAATCTGAGAGCAAAAGCCAAAGGTGACAAACGCCATTGTTTATGATGCATAAAATCGGTGCAAAGAAACTTGGGAAAAAAATCCCCAGTTTTCTTTGACATGGTTTGTGCTGATCTAAGAACACATCAGTGGTTATCCACAACATTTTCCTTTAACCAAAGGAAATTTTTGAAATACAGCAAAACGCAAAACCACATACAGCACAAAGCCAAACCCTGAAGTATATAATCTGTTAGATGCCTATTTTAGAGAATTCAAAAGAAGGAGCAAAGGGGATCCTAAAAAAGAGGGAATTTTGTGAAGAGATATCACTTTAGACTATTAATTTTACTATGGATGTTTACTTATTTCCACTTAGCTGCAACACTATTTTAAAAATACAGTATGTATCTTGCACATCTGTTCCATTCACAAAGAGTTAATTTTTTTCCATGAGAAAAAAAAAGATATGAGAAGATTTAGGGTGGTGATTTAGGGTGGCGTTCTTTATACAATCACTTGCAATGTAAAAGTTGAAATGCCCTTTTTGTAAATCTTGTATTCTCTGATTTTTGCCTAAGTGGACTAGTTTTAACCCTTTAGAATAAGTTCAAAACAATGCCATTCAACTTGGCAAGTTCTCTTTTTAATAATGGTTAAAAGTTTTACTTCATACTTTATGGGCGTCTACTTTGGGTATAAACTACACAGGAAATTAAAGTTAACATACAAATCATGTTTGCTGCTTTCAAAGGGAGGCATTTCAGTTGGTTAAACCTGATTTACTTCTGTAGAATATGAAATGGTGTCGTGGGACACAACTATGCAGTGAATACTTGGTCTGCTGTCTGGGAACAGTTAGCAGACAAAATTCCGGTTGGCTTCTGGCTGTTTCCTACATGCTAATGATCTAGTTCTAGGTAGTCCAAAAGTCAGCCTCAAGACTGAACTATTAACCCCCAGGCTAAGCTGCTCTTATAAATTTTAGAAATGTTAGAATTTGCCAATTTGCTTTAAATCTCGATGTCTTAATACTATTTTCTGGAATGACCTGGAAAGAGAGAGACTCTGAAGTTGTCCAACTGTAGGAGTGTGAGCTCTGCTCTCAAAGTAGGGCATCTTTTCTTTCCATTCCAGGTCCCATTCTTTAAATATGGCTATCCCATAGTAAGGCTCAGGATTTATTAAGAAAGCCTAGAACAGATTAAAAAGTTACATTAAACTGTTTTAAAGGTAGGCTAAATTTTTACATTAGGAAATTACATATTAACATGGGAAGGGAGACATTTTTGCACTAACTAACTAAATCAACTGGAATTAGTGTCAAAGTATAATTAGCCATGCTTAAAATTAGATCAATATAAAAAATTAAATATTTTCCATGTCAGCCTTCACTGTAACTTGTGAGGAGGTAAGTATATACGTGAATAAAGAAATTACATTTGTGCAGACACTTCTAGAGATGGGATATTTTGCTTCTTCCTTGAACTCTGAAACTAGCCCAATTTACTGACTGACTACCAAAAAACAAGCTTTAATTCACTGTTGAATATGCTTCTACCTTGAAGCAAAACACATTGCCATGAGAAGCCCTCTAGAGCAAGCAATGCATTAACTTTTCCTTGGCAAACTACCTCATGCTTCTGGAAAAGTTTTATTTTTAAGGAATCCTAATTTTTAAAAAATCACTTCTTAGCAGTTTTATGAAATAAAGAGGAAGGAGAGAGGATCTAAATAGGTAATCACGGAGTAGGTGGAAACATGTATAATAGACAACATAATTTCCGTCAGTCAAAACAGAATGTGGGAAAATAAATATGTATCATTTAGGTCTAAGCCCACCATCTCTTATCTCTTAAGAATTATATTGAATGGGCTATCTGGTAGGTAACCTGGGAAAGTTGTCAAAGCAATTCCAAATATATGCCAGGGTAGGCCAATGGTCCACAAAGTAGCGGGCTGCTATACAATCTACTTTGGTTGATACAACATATAAAGCCTCAAAGAGTCAGCAGTTTTCAAGAGTCAAACCCCAAAAGTTTGACATATCATGAGCAATGAAGGTGAGTGATGAATGCATTAGTAAAACTGGTTACTTGCCTACTGATGTCCACACATGCGACTACTCATGATTTACTGCAACGGTTATCAAATATTTTGCTTTCGCATAATTCATTAGTAATTAATTGCCATGCCAGACACTTCGTTTAGTCTAACAGGGAGGATTCTAGTGGACGGATTATAGTGGGACGAGTTGGTGATGGGGGTGGTCTCCGGCTAGAAAGAGAGAAAGAGACAGGTAAAGACACAAGTAGAATATCTAGCAGAAGGTTATCCCAAAGACACTGAGAAAGAGCCGTCACGCACATGCTCATGCACAGACAGGTCAGCAGGAGTGGCTGCCATTTGTAATAATTTAATACTGTCACCTTTCATTCACCTAGCATTTTTTTTTTAATTGAGGTATTTTTTCATATACAAATCTTGCTAAAAACTGAAGTCGTCCCTCCCAATACTAATAAAAATATTAAGTCATTTAAAAGCCATCTGAAATACACGGCATATTTCTCAGTCAACAGAGTATGAAGCGTACTATGTTATGCCCACTCCAGGAACTAATAAGGTATTTAGGCCTCAGAGACTGATGGGGTTTGAATTTTTATTTCCCTTTAAGTAATATTCTTCCTATTTTTTCTCCCTGTCTGCATGTTAATTATCACTTCTCATTGTCTTTAGCAGTAGCTTTCTCCAATTTATTCTGTATTTTACTTCTAATTTGCTAGGCAGTAGAAAGTCAGAAAGATTAAGGCTTTTAGAGTTCTCCACAATAAGTGTAAACAGGCTCAGGGTGAGCGCCTGAGTCCTAAAAGTTTTATTCTTAGCAGCAGTATTGCTCACTTTTTGGTTGGTAATGGTGTTTCTAATAGCTGAGGTTGCTGAATAAACTCCAGATAACGAAATATTACTATATCTGAGAATCTCAGCTTTACCAACTAATACTCTTTCTTCCCTGAACCCATACATTTATTTCCTAAATGTATTAATAAGCTTTTTTGGGTGTGTACTTGACTTTATATGTCATATCTTGGAGAGTAATGTTTATAGCCAACAAAATTCAACAAATTCTGCAAATTGAAACCTTTCTTCTTGATAAAACTCTCCCATTGATTTTTTTCAGAAAGAACCCTTCTGGAATTACAGTCATGTCATGAAATTTTCTTCTGTATTGGACACACTAAATTGATCAAATCAAATATTTTTTCTCAGGATGAAGGAGTGAAGTTAGAAAAGTTAAAGAAAATGGTTATGAAATGTTAAAAAATTACAGAGCTATAAGATAAAATTAGATGGTCAAGGAAAGATCAAAACAAAAGAGATATTGTTGATTAATGGTACAAATACTGACCACTTAAGCACAAACTCATAGATCTTAGTAGAGTTTCTTTTGCCTCCTGTACTTGAAAAATGTCCAGGAGGCTTTAGAGGAAAGGTTTCCTTGGGAAGGTGCATTCCAGTTTAACCTCTTATACTAAGTCTCATTACTAAGCAGGCGCTCAGTTTTTGAAAGTGTAATTAGAGATACTTTATAGGCACAGTTATGAAACTAAACCAATCCCTACTAGCTCTTTAATTTGAGTAAACAAGTCAGTCCTTTTCCTGCAGAAAGGCTACCTGCTACCATGACCACCTGAAATGTTTCGGCAATTTCCTGCTGAGAAAAATCCTCCTATAATTTCCTTTTCACTTATGACCATGCAAAAACACATGCGCTTTCACTAGCATACTGCTCATTTTCATTTGAAATGGCCATATTTGTTTAACTTATGTCCTGGATTTGAACCTACATCATTTTCTCCTTTGATGTGACGTTTCCAGAGGCCAGAGGTCATGTCCACTTGAGTTGTTTCATAGAGTGTTTAGCAGGGTGTTGCCTTCAATTATGTTCTCAATGTTCTTTTGTTTATCTGCTGGAACCTGCTATTCCTCCCGCAAGACTCACCTTGGTGAAGTCTTCTCTGACCTACCTTTCCCTATCTTGATGCTTCTGTAGAATCTCAACATATTTCTAGAATTAGGTTTATATGCTTATTGTGACTGATTAGAAATGGGCTGTGTCTTACTCATCTTCATTTTCTTGTGGTGTCTAGCTCAGGGCTTGTCATTCAGCCACTGAATGTTTGACAAAATGAATAAATGAAAGTTACTCCTAGAAGTAAGAAACAACTTATGAATACTTGTGATAACCATTGATCTTCACATTATATTAAGAGGGTTTTTTTTTGTTTTTTTAGTAAATCATTGCTCTTGCAAAAAAAAAAAAAAAAAAAAAAGAAGCTACAATGGCATGTAGGATTTAGACTCTTGGAAACTCTACCTACAGGGTATTTGACTGCTCAGTTGTTCAGCAGATGTTTGGAATAAATAGTAAATCACAGGCTCTTCCTCAGGGAGTTTGACAATTAGTCACATAACCTATAGAAATATATTCTTAGCATTTAAGCAGTTACAGGAGGGGCAAGAGAGTTGGCCAGAATTTGAACTTGAAAAAGGGAAACTCTACCAGAGGCTTAAAAATGGGATGGACTTAATTAGGGGATTTTATTTGAAAAAAAGTGGATCTTAAACGACAAACGCAGTGAGGGGCAGAGCACAGTGTGGCATGGTGGGTTGGAAATTGTTTCATGCATATGTGATAGCTTTGACCAAGGGTTGTAGCCAAGAGAGAAAGGAATGCAAACTGAGTTCTCTGCTGATCCTTTTGTTCTTGGCTTAAATGTCATTCCTCAGCACTTCCTGACCATCCTATAGTTTCCAACCACCACTCCTCATGGCTTCATAGTTTTATGTATTTCATAGCACTTAACTCTGCTTGCCATTATGTATTTATTTACTAGATTATTGCCTGTGTCCTCCAACAGATTGCAAATTTCTTGAGTGCAGAGACCACATATTCTGTATTTATTACATATATTCATCATTGTATAATGTGATTAGAAGGCAGTGAATAAATATTTATTAAATAGTAGACAAACAAATGAATGACTGAAAAGTACCTATACAAGGATGGTTAGCCAGGTTAGAGTACAGACCAGGTCAAGGTGAGCGGGTCCAATGAGGCCAGAAATACAATCTTTTGAGGCATTTGTCAGAGGTTTATATTTGAGGCAGCAAGTTTACACAGAAGTCAAAGGGTGTGGATTTCAGCTCCAATTGCCAGTATGTATAATCATTAATCACTAAACTTCTCTAAGCCTCAGTTTTCTCATCTATGACACAGGAGACTCAGACTAGGTGATCTATAACATGCTTTCCAGTTATGCATTGCATGTATTATTTATTGAGCATGTACTATGTGGACTGTATTATGTTGCATGATTTTTAAAAACTCAAAACCTATTCATAGTGGAAGATGAATGGGATGAGAGAAATATGCACGTGGTTTTACTATGGCATCCCGTTTAAGTGGGAAAATTGAGGCAAAATTTTGTAAGGCAGACTCTGAGAATATATTCTCAGAGCTTGAAAATACAATAGTGTGGTCAAAGCAGGGGCAAATATGATTTTAACTGTGGCACATAAAATGTGAAAGTCGTAAGAGAATGAGGGTCTATAATGGGGTTAAAGAAACTAGAAATCAAGTGATGAGGTGGAATGGAGGAGTTCACTGATGGAGACAGAGAATAGAAAGACTGAAATACTCTGATGGAACAGAAACTTCTCATTAATCTCCACCCCAATCTTTGGACCATGCTGATGGGACACAACAAGGTCCACGGTAACGGGCAACTGCACATAGAAGGCAAGGCAGGAGACCAGAAAAATATAACTTTCTGCTATGTGCCAGGTCTTTTGTTTGTCTTGTTTACCACCGTATCCCAGAACTCAGCGTCGCCTTTGGCTCATAATATTTTTTTTCAAATAAATAAATCAGGAGAACCTTTCCATTATGAGCACTTTTTTAAAAAAATAAATTTATTTATTTTTTGTTTTATTTATTTTTGGCTGCGCTGGGTCCTCGTTGCTGCGCGCGGTTTCTCCCTAGCTTCGGCGAGCAGGGGCCACTCTCCGCTGCGGTGGCGGCCCCGCGGCCCCCGCTGCGGAGCTCAGGCTCCAGGCGCGCGGGCCTCAGCAGCCGTGGCACACAGGCCCAGCAGCTGTGGCTCGCGGGCCGCAGAGCGCAGGCTCAGCAGTTGTGGCGCACGGGCGCGGTTGCTCCGCAGCATGTGGGATCTTCCCGGACCAGGGCCGGAACCCGCGTCCCCTGCGTTGGCAGGCGGACTCCCAACCACTGCGCCACCAGGGAAGCCCCCCCATTATGAGCACTTTAACGGAGTCCCTAAGGCATTGCCTAGGCATTGCACACCTGTGTGGTGAATTAATGATTAAAAAAAGATAAAATTTCCATCATGTTCTCTTAAAACAATTATAACATCTTTAAAATATGCTTGGTTTCAGGTTAAAGTAACCCATGTATGTACTGAGTAATTAAAATTCCTAGAGTCTGTCAACCCTTGACTGATGGTAATTACAATAGCTTGGTTAGGTAATTACAATAGCATAATTGGCCATTATTGCAGGGAAAAAAAAAAAAAACCCTAAAAAGTGTGTTCCAGTGCTTCACTGTCTCGGTCTTAGAATGTTTAAGTAAAGATTACAGTGTTTTGGTGTTTTTTTTGTTTTTGTTTTTTTAATGTGTCAGTGTCATAGATTATGAAAGCTTATGATTACTAGCTTCTTCACTATTTATATATAAAATAATTTTACTTATTAAAAAAAAAAGAGTCCGTCAACCCTACTGGAAGAAATGAGCATCATCTTATTTCTAAAACAATAACCCCCCAATAATCTCTAAAGAAAGCAATTCAAGAGAAGCATTAAGTTGTTCAGTGTGAATTTTCTTAATAAGTAATGCTAAGATGTTTGCCAACTTCAACACCAGAAAAACATTTAAGGTTTACTGTTAAGGTTCATTTCATTGGTCTAGTTCCTAACCATTCAAAGAGTTTCCAAAGACATTCACCTCATAAGACAGTTTGTTTTGGGCCAAGCAGAGTTATTTGTTTTGTACCAAATTTTCCTCTGTTACTTTGTGCAGTGATGGGCTTCATTAAGTTACCCATTATATTGCAATGGAGCATCTTGCATCACTTAGTGTTTATTGAAACACTGTGTTGTGTGTGGGCGGTTTATGGTTACAATAGAAAAGCTGTGTTTCTGCTTCCAAATCAAAGGGAAAGATGTAATACTTGAAGTTGCATTTGTAGCTGCAGGGATGGACCGTTTGCAGTATTTTGGACAATGACAAATTTTGTAAGAAAGTCAAACGGTCACTTGGGGTGGGAGGCATGGTGGGGGAGAAACTGTCTACACTGATAAGAGAGAAGAATGCGTCAGCTGTCTTACTGTCTTGTTCGATTCTCTTCTAAGAATGGAAGAACTAAATTTTCATCTGCTCTTCTTTGGGTTAACTGGTTCTAGGTATTCATGATGAGAGACAATCTGAACAGGGGTGCATCAGCATGGGGGTGAGGATGGAAGCTACCTTTCCTCTAGCTCCCTGCTTCCTGGTAATCAGCATAACACTGATTACTGAAATGGCTTGGTCTCTCTGCCCCTGCCCTTATTCCTCTTCAAGATGGGAAGTGGGATTTATCTGTCTGGCAAGTATGTGAGCCAGACTGGGTCTATGTAGCTCAGGCTCTGTCCTTTCCTGTGCTTAAAACAAGATATCATGACTCCCAGGCCAGGATTCTTTCTATTGGGCAGTTACGTTGGCATGTTCTAAGGCTATGGTCCTCAAACTGGACAGTGCCTCAGAATTCCCCAGAGGACTTGTTAAAACACCGGTTTCTAGGCCCCACATGGAATTTTTAAAGGGGTGAGATATTTCTAGCAAGTTCCCAGATTATACTGATGCTGCTGGTCCTGGGATTGTGCTTTGAAAACTGTTCTAAGACATAATAAATGATTTTGTCCTTGCTTCATTAGCAATTCATTTCACTTGCCAGATAAAGTAAAAGCAAAAAGAGAAAGTGCTGGAAAAAGATCTTAAGAAAGATGAAGAAATGGTTGTAGAAATACTTTGATACCTTTGGAAATTAGACTCAAGCATGGGTCAGTTTTAGGTTTATTTTATAAAGACAAAGATATTATGCTACGGTAGTTTTCTTGTTAGTCATCACCAGAAGAATAACTACTTGTTTAGGGAAGCTTGTATTTGCTCATGAAAATGGCAGTAGGTATAGAAACTAAGCACATCTAACCATGCATTCCAAACTCTCATCTTTGGAGAGGGTATGATTGAAATCCAACCTAGTTAGCTAGGTGGACCCAAATTTAAAAAAAAAAAAAGGAACACCCTCAAAAAAATATTCAAAGATTGATACTTCTAGAGGAATGCTATCTGCCTAAGAGGATAGTTATTTGCATAAAAAAAGGATATGCAATAGGCTTCATTTATACCGTAAGTTCTACTTATTAGATATAGGTGCAGCTTTAAGATATAACTGTCTCAAAATTTAATTTACAGATAATTGCATTTAGGATCATGAGAGAGTTATACATCTCAGGTTTCTAGGAGCCATGAGAATCTAATACCAACTTGCACAACTTTTTAATCTTATTGATGAAACAGATCAAAAAAAAAAAATGAAGGGTTTTCTCTACCTAAGCACAAGAAGTTAAGGCACCTCCTTTTTGAGGGCTACATTGGACGAATTTCTTAGAAAACAAAAGAGAACAAAAGCAAAAACTGCTTCTGAGTTTTCTAAAATTGTGAAGAGCGCCTCCCACAGTGCACTCCGCTGCATTCGGCTCTAGAGTGGCCCCAGGCAAAAATGGCTCTGGTGGCGTCAGAATCAGTTGAGTTGGGAGATGCCCATAGTTATCTCCTTCCCAGGAACTGAAACGCCTCGCTTCTCCACGACCCTCTGGAATTACTTAATCCTTGCATCATTTTTCAAAGTTTAAGGCATCTAAACAACGTTATAAACTTTCCTAAAACCTGAGATTACTCCTTACCCTGCCTCAGCCTTCCACAGCACCTGCAGGGGGCAGTGTCCCAACCAGAAGTTCGAGAACATGAATGAGTGAACATCCCCAAGGATAAATCCGACAGGAGCACACCTCCCGGTGAAATGGAAAGGCAACTAACTATGACCCAGGACTTCCTCTTGCTAATGTCTGCTCTAAGAGAACAGATTATGGGACACAGCATTTTAAATTTCAGCATTGTGTTGTGCTTTGCTTCTTGATTTGAGCATTTATTCAAAAAACAGGTTTTACACGTCTAAAAAATCTAAGGCTAATAAGTTCAGAAACATGCTATAAACAGTCATGATTTTGTCCACATGGAAGATAATATTTTGTAATTTATTATCAAAAATACTATAGGATGCTATCCAGCATATTTTTGGCCTTTTAGCTTTAGTAACAGAGTAAGCCGATACTGTCCAAGAATAGTTTACAGTAGATGTTGGAGAGAACAGAGAACTCGGAGTCCATTTAAAGGATTCAAAAAATTCTCTAATATGATTCTTGCTATATTTTAGAGCCAGCATTTCTTTCCCCTGTGAAAATGAACCCACGATTTTATAATGTATGCTATTGGGAAAGTATGAATCAATTGACAGACTTTGAAATAAGAACATAAGGAGAAAAACAGTCCACAGTTTTTATTTGATGACGCAAACATATAATATACTGTATAACTTAGTCTCTGAGATAAGTGCTAATGTAACCTACCTTGCCACACTTTCCTTACTTTATTTTACATATCTGACTTGGATTTCACCCGTAAGGATGGTACTGATAAACCCACTTCTGTGGCTGCAGCAAAAAGGCAGCTTAAGGGATGATTTGCCCACATTAAATCTGCTCAGTTTATGAGCTGTAAAAAGAATTAGCCAGGCAAGGTCTTCAACAAAACAGAACAAGAGAGAAAGTGTGTTTAAATTGCTTCTTAAAATACACTAAATATTGGGCTAATTCTAAAAATAAACTTTGATTAAACACCAAACATCAACACATTTTGTTTTCTTTCATTACCTCAATAAGCCCTGTTTATGTGCTAGGTGCTGTATTAAGAGTTAGACGTACAGAAATAAAGACAGTCGCTGCCCAGGAGTTTCTACTTGAGCTGGGAAGAGAGACAAGTAAACAGTGTCCACAGTTGGGTAAGTGCTACGGCAGGATTATGCCTCAAGAGTTTCAGGGACACCTGGAGTCTTAGCCTGGGGATGGAAAGAGGTTGGAGGGTTGGAAGGACTTGAAGAAAACAAAACAAGTGGAGGGGACTGACATTCCAGGAATAGGAGATAGTATGTATGAAGGGAAAAAAAAGCTAGAAAAAGTACTGTCAGTTTGAGAAATCAAGTATTATCTTATTCTTTAGCACAAGTGGCAAAATTACTTGTTTTGCTCCAAGTCCTAATTCATAAAACAAATAACTTCTGGAGGGCTTTTAGTTGTTTTAAAATATGATTCCTAAAAAGCATTACTTCTGAGATTAATTTTTATATTTTAGCCTCTGTACTGTATCACTGACGACAGATAAGTTGGGTAGAGAAAAAGACTAAAAGGTATGCAAAGAAGCAGACGGTTAAGAGGAATATAGTGATGAGAAAACTACATAGAGCGAGAGGATGTGGTTTTTAAAGAGATTTACACGCACATGGCTATTGAATGAAGTTAGGCAGTGTCCCCTCGGAAGACTTTCTCTCTCTCTCTCTTTCTCCCCCTCCTTCCCTTCCTCCCTTCTCTCTCCCTCTCTCTTTCAAGAAATGCCCAAAGAGATCTAAGAACTTACATGCTGTATGTAGAAACCTACTCCCATTGATGGTAGCTGGGGTAAAACTATTTCTAACCCTCTTCATCTTCTTCTGTCCTCTTCTCCCTGCCCTTCCCCTCACTCCCACCCCAGGCACCAGGGGAAGGGGTTGGCCAACTCAGACATTTGGGGGAAGGAGGAGAAGTTGGGAAGGAGGTGCTAAGAACTAGCTACTGGGAGAGGCAAACTTCTACTTCTGAGATGCACATTCCTTTGTCATCTCAAGTCAGGGAGAAGAAGCAAAACAAGCAAGGATGGGGAGGGAAAAGGCAACACTGGATCTCTATAAGAAAGTGTAAAATTCATCTCTGCTTTGGAAAGGTGGAAAAGACCTTTTGCCCCTTTCTGATAGAGAGCAAGAAGCTTTCGGGCATGATATCTGACTTGGGGCCTTATCTCAAAGAGGGTAAATATGTAATTAGGAATACTGATGCAAAAGCTAACTTTCCAATTCCTCTTATTTTTGTAAGAACAACAACAAGAGAAAACTGAGCACAGGGAATTTGAAGACTTACAGAAGATTTACGTTGTGCCAGCGTTTCATTTCTGCCTGACCTGTGATACCCGGTGAATTAAAAGGCCAGTTTTAAATGCACCACGTGGTATTTTTCCGGTCACTCATATCAGTCCGAGTGGAAAAAATGGAGACGAGTTACCGTTTACTAATTAGAATCCCAGTGATTAAAAAAAAAAAATTCCAGCAGGAGGAGCTCTAACATGCCTTAGAGTTCAAATTTTAAAAACAAAAAAGTTGAAAGCAAACAGAAAAACAGAGAGGCGGTGTGCCTTGCAAGCTGCCATGTCAATGAACAAATATGTGACCGAGTCCAATTAAAAGCCAAGTGATGATACTGGTGGAGAGAGAACGGTCCACATTTTCTCCCTTCCACGAGTCTCCTCGTTCTGATGCAGTTAAACTGGGAACGGATCTGCGGTGTTAGCTCTTACAAAAGAGGGAGCGAAAGGCTGCTTTCTGGGCAAGTCTAGAAGTTATTCTTTTTCTCTTGAAGTGTCATATTGTTGCTAAATGAGTCTTTGATGCCGGCTCAAAAACCGCATTTTTTTTTTTTTTTTTTAATTTTTTTTTTTTTTTTTAATTTATTTATTTATTTATTTATTTTTGGCTGTGTTGGGTCTTCGTTTCTGTGCGAGGGCTTTCTCCAGTTGCGGCGAGCGGGGGCCACTCTTCATCGCAGTGCGCAGGCCTCTCACTGTCGCGGCCTCTCCCGTTGCGGAGCACAGGCTCCAGACGCGCAGGCTCAGTAGTTGTGGCTCACGGGCTTAGTTGCTCCGAAAAACCGCATTTTAAAATGTAATTTTCATTGGTGTCTGAAGGCACTACGAAAACTCCTGTATGTTCGTCTCCTTTACTCAGTGGCTTGTTGGGTGTTTTTTTAAAATGAGGGAAATGCTGTGTTTGTAAAAACTGGTGCTAAAAGGGCAAGGAATCATATGTCCCCTGGGCCATGTAAGGAGTCTGCAGAAAGAATTAGAGCTTTCTAACACACTCACATACATCAACTGGAATACAAAGAATTTACTCAGGAAAACAGTGAGAAGTATATGAATTTAACAGTTACCGGATTTTTAGGGTAAGCCTTTCCATTTTGGACAGTGTTGTGGGAGAGGAATGGATGAGTGGGTGTACAGTACGATCAGAATTACTTAACCTGAAGGAAAGTTTCAACCAATCCCTTTTAATCGCTCGCCAACAAGAAGTCAAACTTTTTGTTTTACACCTTAGTGGTATGCCCACATTTAAAAATTTTATATAAGCTCCTACAGAAAATTTAACTAGACCAATTCAGACCAAAAGTCACTAAATAAAGCTAGTCTAGACGGAAAAATCTATGAAAACCATATGTCTTTTAGGCATCTGTCTTACAAAAACTGCCATCATCTTGGAGAAATAGTTCACAAAATATGCTTTTAGGAAAACACTACTGTAACGACCATGGGAGCTGTGCTTAAGAAGATGGCTGGACTTGGAGAGAGTAAAGCCAGAATGTTTACAAATGAAAGGCTCTCATTTCTACATATATCTGTCTGTAAACATCACTGAGAGGATGGACAAAGGCAGGTATAATTTATATTTCCACTACTCTAGAAGGGATCAAAAAAGTTTACAGTTTTGTTCCCCCACATCCCCACAGAATGTTAGACCAAGGGACCTCAAAGCAACTCTATTCTCACTCACAGAAAACTGTTTTGAATAATGTTGTACATGGATGAGGCCAAAGAACCAGAACATTTTCTTCTGATTATTACCTCATCCTGCTGGCCTGCCAAACACAGCTAGAAGGCAGGTGTCAGACAGAAGCAACCAAAGGAAGACTGTCCTGTATAACTGGGTGTAGGGCCCAACTGACAGACAAGGGGAATCAGAAGGACTGGGGTACAATGCAGGAGTGCAGTGAGAATGCAGTAAAGAGAAACGTCCTAAAACCTTGCCTTTCCGATTTAACATTGCTTTCTGGACTGGAGACAACGTTCAGTGCTACCTTCCTTATTCTAGCTTCATATTTTTTGTACCTCAAAATGCACTTTAATAAGTGGTATGAAATCTATAGACAAAAACAGAAACGTTAACTCTAATGATAAAAATGACATCATTTTGACAGAAACCTGAAGAGTCTCTGGAGACTGTGAAAGTATTTGTAAATTGCAAAGATCCCTTGTGACCGTCAAGAATATTTTGCTGAGACTTCTTGCTCTATAGGGAAGGGAACAACACAGTAACAATGGTCATTGGTATGAGTGCCCCATGTGTTGTTCCGACACCTAGAAGACTGGATAAACACTATGTATCCAATAGAAAAGGTCCCGGGTTGTAGGAGGCGAGTATAGTAAAAAAAAAAAAAAAAAAAAGAGGGAAATCTACAAGGTGGCATCAATCACACACCAAAGTTTTAAGCAAAAGCAAGAAACACGATTTCAACATGTTTATTCAAAGATACGGTGCTTTAAAATGAGCTTTCAAATACTCATTAGTTTTCGAGTATTAAGATGGTAATGGGGTAGAGTGTTTGAAATATTAAAACAAATCAAGCAATCATATCAACAACCCTCATTACAGATCCCCAAACTGAACTGTAGAGCATTTAAGTAGGTTAATCAAATTCTACTGATGAATCACAGGGATTTTTATGGTCCATTAATTTCAGTCCTGAGTGTTCTGATACTACTATTGTTAGAGCTAAAACTGTGAGTTTGCTTTCTTTCAAGGGCTATGTACAGTATGGATTTTATTGTGACCTTAGACCCAGATACGTGCAGGGAAATTACTGCAGTGGTTTCTCTAGTTAACACATTTACTCATGTTTCCTTAATTTTCCACCCCAAGAGGCAATAATTAATGTAGAATTGGCCTCACATGAAGTTTTATTATTTTAGTTATTAAAATATTTTCCAATACTACTAAGAAGCAAGAAGAAATTCTAGTTGTTTTAAAAATAAGTAGACGTTTTCCTCAGTTTTTATAGCTTTCCTCCATGAATGGTGGTCTAAAGGCAAAGCAGTGTGCAGACTTTCTGGCGGAGACCCTTGAACACGAGACTAGGAGGAGATTTATTTGAGGGAAAAACTTCATTCACTTTTAAAACTGGCTTTGAGAGTAATCCTAATATAAAGTTAAAAAAATACACGTGGTACAGAATATATCTTACATAATTATCCATTCCCAAGTGGAATAATTCCATTTTAGGTTCTTGGGCTGCAAAATACCTTTAAAAAGGCTTTCCTATCTCCTACTCTCATAAAAGGTCTCATTCTAGATGAATGCAAAATATAATGAAATTTAGATAAGGCTGATCATGAAAATCTGAAACCTAATACAGGTAGTATTTACATGGTGGAGGCAACTGGTATATTTGATTGTAAAATAAGATTATTTTCCAAATCATATTCAAAGCCACCTGAGGTCTCCTTTCTCTTGGTTTTCAACATTGCCATAGAAGCTTGGGGATTCACTTGTGGTGGTATATCTAGCTGGTGGTTATCTAGTCTTTAGCTTATTCTCTGTCTCAGTTGGTTCATTAGCCTTTCTACAAAAACAAAACAAAACAAACAAAAAAAAAATAGGAAAGGGATGAAGCATATTTCTAAATTTTGTATTAACTTGCATATTTACTGGGTTCCCATAATAGCAGCAAGAACAGTATTATCCTGTTTTTCAGTGTTTAAACTAATCCCAATGGGGGAAAATGTTGACTTCATAAAGATCTGGAATTCTCCACGTGTCTGAGCAATTAAAATCAAGAAGGCCTGGCCTTGTCATTGACCATGAATGATTGAGAATTTTGCTGTTTGCCATTTTGATTAAGGATTTTTTTTCCTGATCCTTGGACGGAATGTGTTCTTTCTACAATTCACGTGAGCAGATCATTTTGACTGGAAAACAGGAGTGGACATTTCCTGGTGTTTATGGGAATGGTTAAAAAATAATTTCAGAAATTAGAGCACTTGTTATTTGCAGGTTTGCCTATCATGTGGCTCTGATGCCTGAAAAGTAGCCAGAAAGAAAAGAAAGTACTGTGTCATGCTGAGACTGCCTCAGTTCCTCGTGGCTTTGGACTTTGGCCTCCGTAGGAATTGTATTTCTGGTCAGAGTTGCCATACGATCTAAACTTCACCTAAATACCGGTAATGCGGCATCAGTACACATGCAGATTCTTGCAAACCCAATGCATTTCCAACACCCCGCCCCCCAGCCCCTGCATTTAAAAATACTGGCCAGACCAAAAGTGTAATATTCTTTTGGAAACAGCATTTGGTAAGCCAGGTGGATTTCATTTGGCAACTAAAGGGTGTAAATATGTGTTTAGATTCAGAGGTTCCCCTAGACGACGGTTACAATACGTTGGCTAGAGTAAGCTAAAGGTTTTAACATTGGGCATTTAAAAATTCTATGTTTAAGCAGCAATAAAGTTATGACAAGCAGACAAAAGCCATCAAACCCTCAGTTAAATCCTCAACTCCTTTCTCATTCTGCTGGAGGGAGGCATGTAAAGCACATTCTGAGTGAAAGATGCAGCATTTACATTTTCATGTTTAATTTCCTGGCTATTTATCGGCTAAAGCAGCTCTAGTAAGCTAAATTTCACTTCTAATTTTTCCTCGTAGCTGATAAGTCACAGGGAGGAAGAGGTGTCCAGCAGCTCATTCTCGGAGTTTGCTGCTTATATAAAATTTAGAGGTGAAAGAGCCACGGATCATGTTGTGCCACGAATCTCTCAAGTCATTGAAAAACATGCCATCTGACCACAACTGCCTGAAAATGAAGATTTTCCCTGTAAACTCATTCTTTTCTTACAGTGAGGGAGACAAAAGAGGGCAGTGATGAAACAGAAGTACTAGCTTGTGTGCGTCTACAAGACTGTGGGTCTGCTTACACTGGGCAGAATTCTTTTCTCTGAGCTGACATCAACTCGTATATAGGAACATTCAGCAGATTCCAACTGGTGACAGTTTGCTGCTGACCGGCTACAGGAAGAATAATAATTATTGGCTGTGCGTTTTTCACTGGTCAGTGGCTCTTGTGCCAGACTCCCGTCTTGGCTGTCTTCCTCAATCAGGTGAAACCAGGGGCAGGATTAGGTACCCTGAAACTCAGAAAGGCTTTCCCTACACTGCTGAAGTTTAGCAATTTAGAGCGCCAAACGAGAACAATGACAGAGCTATTTGCTATTATTGGTCGTGGGACATGGAAGCAGTTGTTCCCTTAACTCAATGCCAGTTAGCACGGGGCTGGTATGGTATATGGTATATTGTTATATTTACTGCCCTGCTGCCTGTCTGCATTTCTGCTGTTTGTACTTTGCCTCATGTAGATCCTTTCTTACTTTCTGTGTTCTTGTACCCTCCCACACCATCAGATGTTTGGAAAAGTAAGATAAGGGGCACATTGAAAACTGAAAGGCAATCTGAAATCTACCTTGACACATCTGCAAAGCTCCCAAATTCCTGGGCCTTGCCTAAACAGACTGCCAGTCATTGTGGACTGTGGCGGGATGGAGATGTTTGTGTAAAGTAGACTCAAGTTTGCTATACCCAAGAAGGAAACCACCAGGCTAATTTTACTTCCACTAGAACCAGAATGAAACCAAGACCTGAAGAATGAAAACCTTTGACATTAACCATTGATTCACTTCAGTGAATTATTATGTTACAACCAGAATCACTGTGGCATTTGAATGATTTTGATGAAATATCTAATTGTGGGGCTCAGATTAAATTGCACGTTTTTCTTCAGTGAGCAGCTTGTGGCCAAATTCCCATTTTCATTACAATATGTTAAGCATCGTGACAACTCATGTTAAACCTGCAACAAATTATTAATTACATTTGGGATTTCTGTAACTAATTTTGTTACATAGTAGCCTCATGAGATGCCTTAAATATTAAGAATCAGAAAGAATGCCTCAAAGTTGTTTCTATTCTCAGCAATTATACTTTGTAAAAATCCTTGCTTGACTTTCAAATCCAGTTGCTAAATATAAAAACTGTTCCCTGAAAAATCAGAACACCTAATCATATTTTTATTTGTTTGTTCTTTAAAGGAGAAGGATGTCGAGGAAAATAGAAAGCTCATGGCTGAAATCAGAAATCACAAGATGAATTCATCACTTGTCCAAAGACACTCAGCTGCTAAAAGAAGTCGTACTTTTAGAGGGCTGTTGAGGAGGAAGTAAGTCAGGGTGTTTCCAGTACACGACTGCTGGGGAGTCAGACAGGCTAGTCCCACAAGTCGCTTAACTGTCCGTGAACCCTGAGCCCACAACTTCAAGGCTCGGCAGCTTCATCCTTCATGGCACCAAACCTTGATATTAGGGATGCAAAGACACACTCATAAGAATCATGGGTTTGCTCTTACTCAAAATTCGGGGGACTGGCTGAAAACAAAACAAAACGAAACAAAACGAAACAAAACAAAACAAAACAGGGAGACCTTATCCCTAGGTGAAAGGGATTCTGTGTTAGCTGCCAATTAAATCCACATATAAAATACGTAAAAGAGATATGGTTCAGAAGAGCATCAGGGTCAAACATTTAAAACCAGATTAAGCTAAATTGTAAAGAGAACCAAATGGCTTTTACCTTTGTAAAGAAAAGAACATGAGTGCATGGATTGTCTCTTCATGTAGAGAAACTGATGTACCTTTTGCCATGGTTGGCTGAGTAGTAAATTACTGAGAATGTGGGGCTGTGATGAGACTCTCAAAGTGTGCATGTCAAGTCAGGGAAACTTTATAAGTCATGGAAGGAGCATAAGTGGGAGGCCCTGGGATAACCTTGATGCTATTCCAGGGCTGTCTCTGCAGTGCAGGGACCCCAGTTTCACCATGGGCCTCACCAGAGACTCTTTCTGTGGAGCATTTCTTGGTTTCCATGCTGTGTTTCTGTCATGTGAATGAGCTGGAGTAAAAGCTAAGTCCTTTCCTCTGATTCACTTTTGTCATTTTTAAAAGACACCATCAGACTTGGTGACAGGGCTGGTTAAAAGAAAGGACTTCAATTTTTCAGAAAAAAAATTGTTTTTAAATAGGAGACTGGATGATGAGGTAAATGAAGTTTGCTTTTCCTTGGATAGAGACCCTTCCTCCCACCCTTATCCCCTTTTGACCGTTGCAAAATAGCCTAGTCCAAGGAAAGGGGAGAAGACAAATGAGTGAAATAATGCCAGAGTCGGGCTGTTGCCAGGAAAAACACACTCTGATTCAGTTAATTTGTTCTGTTAATGTCAAAGGCTGTGATTCCCAATTAGCTAATTTTAAGAAGCTGTAACCGAAAATAGCTACATCAGCCCTAAAGTTAGTGTTTGGTGAAGATTAGAATCTTCAAGTAAGAGAATAGGGTCCCTAAAGAGGTACTGATGTCTGTTTAACATCATGTTGCTCAACAAGGACACGACTGGCTGGGATTTTCCAACTGGGTTTCAGCCGCTTCGGAGAAGTTGATAGAGGTGAGAGGGGAGGGGACACACCAAACATTCTGGCAACAGAAAATGTTCCACAGATCAGATTTGTGTACAGTTAACTTTCTAATGGCAGAAGCATCCATGCTGGTGAGGCTCTTTGGGATAGAGGTGCTCCCCTAGTTCAGGAGGAGTTAATTAAAACAGGCATGCAGTGTGCAATATTTCTAGCCCTCACTGAAAGTCTCCATGCACATAAACCAGAACAGCTTGAGCAGCTGAGAAAAACTGGGCCAAAAACCACTCGACCAGCCTCTCTCCTTCCTCTTCCTTTACATTGGAATGGAAAGATACAATAATAATCATTTTTTTAAAAAAAGCAGAACACTCATGGTTTCTGTACAATTGCAGGTGCTTTCATTACATCTGAATAGGGTTACAATAAATCTATGCTCTTAAAAGTGAAGATCACAACTTGCTAATGAAATCACAAGTTATCCAGAAGAAAACTATGCGCAGGCACACGCTGAGTGGCAGAATCTTTTGCCTCTAAAAGTTCAGTTTTTGCCTTTGTAATATTAAAGCCCAACAGGGAGCCGGCAGGACACTGCTTGCACTGTCTTGTCACGTTATGAGTTTCTGGTTTCAGATAAAAGGGGAGAAAGGGCCTTTAAGAAAGCAAAAAACTGGAGAAAAAATTAAACTTCCTTCTCGGAAACCTAAGGGTTGTTTTTCTGGACATGATGGATAATGGCATTTCGAGTTATTTTAGTTTTTAATAGAGAAAATGGAGGCAAGTCATGGAGGGAAAAGAGAGTATATAAATAAATGGAACAAGGTGAAGTTTCAACAAGAGCTTCCCTCAACTTTTTCTTTCTTTCTTTCTATCTTTGTCTCCCTTTCCTTTTCTCTCTTTCTTTTTTTGAAATCTTAAACCCCATTTCTGGCTTGCATTTGGTAGGATTCCTGCCCTGGCTTTTATTAAAAACAGACTTTACGTGGTCAGAATTCTCCATCTAAAGCTAAACTTTAATAGGCATAAGGATCCTAACAAAGTCCTTCTTGCTCTCTCTCGGGTGACCCCCCCCCCCCCCGTCGTCCCCCCAAGGATTTCCCTCCCAGTGCGCTGAACCGGCGCTGAAACTGGAAGGCTCAGCAAAACCCACCAATTTTCCTCTTTTACTCTGAACCCTAATTTCTGTTTTACTTTTGAGAATCGTTGCAAGGCCAGATCAAGTTAACTCTGGCTCTAACCTGAGAATAATCCAGAAATTTTGAATAACACGCTGTTGTCCTATAAATTCCCCAAAGCAGGTGCCTGAAACCTGGCAGTTTCCCTTCTCCAGCAGAGGCTCCAGAGCCCGATTCCTGCTGGCTACCTTGTGTGTGTGTGAGCTGGGAAATACCAAGGGCGACTCCACCTGGCTTAACAAATCAATTTAGCATTCAACAGTTATCTCTGAAGGGTATTGGCAAGCCAGCTTATCTGAAACCGAGAGGTAAAGCAGCCAAGCGAGCAGGCAAAGACATGCACTTTCATTCTTGAAGGCAGGCACCACCAGGTTGCTCTAGTTCCTTCTTATAGCTAAACAGACAAAATAGCCGACTTTAAGGCCCCTGTATGGGACTCCCATCTTCCCACGCTCAACACCCCCGCCACCGCCCCCCCCAGCCCCCGCCAATGGCCTCCACACCTTCTTGGCACAACTGCAGACCCTTTCCCAGTCAGTTTTAAGTTTCCTAAAACAATAATTTAATCTTGTGTGTAGTGAGGCTCAATGCTGACCTTTATGCTTGTTTACATGGAAGGGACAGTCTTTTGAATACTGCAGTGCAGTGGTTCTCCAGGGGAGGGTTCTCAAGCCTTTTCAACCCTAACCCTAACCTCTCCCCGCGTCCCCAAGCCCCTCCCCCCACCCCCAGTGTCAATGTCTAGAGACATTCTTAGTGGTCACAACTGGGGGAGTGCAGCCGACATCCACTAGGTAGATGCCAGGATGCTGCTGAACATCCTAAAACGCACAGCACAAGGTCCACAACAAAATGTCAGTAGTGCTGAGGTGGAGAAACCCCGACATGGTTAGGAGACTGCTTGGGATTAAAGCCCAGCTCGATTCGGGCCTGGTTGAGCAGCCTTGGGCAAGTTGCTTAACCTCTGTGCCTCGTCTGTAAAACGGATAATAACCTATCTCATGGGGTTGTTGTGAGCATTAAACAAAAATGTACCTGCAAAGCTCTTAGGACAGTGCCTAGCATACGTGGAGGGCTCAATAAATACTAGCTGTTGTTACTGTTATTACGAGAAATTCAGCTCAGTTCCAAATAAATTATAAGCCAAACCTATTGAGGTTAGAAAAAAAAAATACATAGGTTTGAGAGTACATATATCCTCTTTGATGGGGACCAAAATCATGATGGCAGTAACAACCACAGCGCTTTACAGTTTGTGAGACTCTTTCAAATACCTCATCTCATATGATTTGGGCCACATCCTTGTTATGTCTTTATTTCATAGATGAGGAACTCCTGGCTCAGTTAAATGAGTGGCCCAAGGCCTGTGGCAAACCAGGTCTTCTGATTCCACATCTCCTTCTATTCCTTCTACACTTCCCTTTGTTTAGTGGGTTAAGATGCCCCTTCTTCTCTTCATTACACCCAACAGCCTGAAGATCAAAATAAATGTAAGTACTGAAGTCAGAGGGTGAGGTGACTCAGGCTTCATGGGTGGGCAGAACTCACTTCTCTTTTTATGGTACCTGCATAGTAAGGTTTTCCTTCATGGAGTATACAAATATTTTAATCCTCTGAATTGAACTTCTAAAAAACTAACTTTCTGTATGGGCTATTTTCTTTCATTTTTAAATTTCTGATGTTGAGGGAAAAAACCCTAATTCCCTCTATTTTCAAAATCTCTAATTAGTATATTGACCATAAATGTATGAAGGTTAGAATATAGCTTCAACTATATATATACATATTTCAAGTTCTACTTATTTATTAGCTATTTTGTTTCACAGTTAAGCCTGACAATCTGCTTACAAATGCCAAATGTATTATTCAAATGTACAGTGTTCTATCTTATATATATTATCAGTGACTGCGCACAGCAATTATATGCCTGTGTTAAAATTTCTATGCATAGCTTTTTAAAAAACAATCACAGATTAACCAGCCAGAATTTTACTCAGCCTACATTAAAGTTAATAATATTGGGTTTAGGGGTCAAAGTTCAGAGGGCAGATAGATAATATTCCTTGAAGTCAGTGGTGTTCTAGAACTCCTCTGGTAATAGAGAAGGCCAGGCCTTAGCTGGTGATGCCCCAGTGACCTAGGGAGCACACAGCTTGCAGCGACCCAGCCACGGCTCTTTCATTTCAAAGGTCTCCGTCAAATTCTACAAACAGCTGCCAAAACGTCACTCATCTGGACCCAGGTTTCTTTGGTCCCATTTAGTTTGTGCCAGTTGAGAAAGGAGAGGTTTAGGCCATATACTGGTTTCTAAATGGTGTCACGGGCTCAGCAATCTTCCCATGATCCCCCTCCCGGAGGGAAAGCTGAAAACGTGTATGACAGTATCTTTACCATTTTCTTTTCCAAATCAATTTTGTCTGTCAGGCTATGAGAAGAGAACCGACGAGCGTGGCCCTGATTTCGGCCTCGCGCAGAACACTCACCTTGGGACGCTCGGAGGGGCCCTGGTGGGCCGAGACGGAACCTGTGGAGGTGCCCCGAACGAGTCGCTGCTGTTGGGGAAAGGAGGCAACGGGCCAGGCCGGAAGGGCACAGGAGGCGCCGCCGAGTGGGGTCCCGGGGAGGGGATGGCGGGTGCGGGCCCCCGGCCGGACGTGGGCCGCGGGAGGGGCGCGCTCAGCGTCGGCCTCCGCTGGGTGGTGGGGCTTGGAGGCGGGGACCTGGGGGCAGAGACCGACAGCAGTTTGCCCATCCTCCTCTCCGTAGGAATTCATCCTTAAAAAATATTTTATAACTGACTGCTTTTTTAAAAGTATTTTCTGACTAACTCAGACACGCGTTAGGGATGTTAAACGGTATAGAAGGGTAAATAGTGAAAAGAAAGTTTCCCTCCCCTCCCCGCTTGCTCTGTGGAGACAACCAACATCTTTTCCCGGGTATCCTTTTTAACTATATTCTACAATACCTTTCCTCTCTCTCTCTCTCTCTCTCTCTCTCTCTCTATATATATATATATACATACATTGCTTTTTTTGTACACAGCATTCTACAACTTAACATTTTTTTTTAAGCTTCACATTAACTGGCCTGTGTTTTCATTTCACTACTTAAAGAACTTACTCTTTTTAATGGCTGTATAACGTTCCAATGTAAGGATATATTGTGCTTTTTTTTTTAAGTGTAAAGGTTTTTTTTTAATTATGTGTAACACAAAGTTATTTAAGTCAGTACATTTTTAAGGAATTTCACATGTTCTGATTCTTTCCACTGCCAATCACCTTAGTTCCTCCAAACTCATAATCTTCAAGATAAAATAGCCCTTTCAAAAAGAAGTTATCATGTGAGTCAGCCCCCAATTCTCTTAGTTGGGCTTCTTTGATCTCCAATGGAATATGGACACACTTCAGAATTCCCCACCTGTAATCTCTGGGATCCAATTTCCTCAAGCGATTTACGTTAGGACCATGTTTAGGGTCAGGAGATGGATCTGCCTGGTTCTGAATTTGACACCCTCTAAAAATGTATTAGGTTCAAATCATATTCACTCCTAAGCCATCACACCCTAGAACAGTACAGATCATTGGGATATGCCAACACCTAAGATACAAAGTTTGTTAGGTTTTTCATAGTTTACTTGGCAGCTAGCTCTGTCTTGTAGTTCTTTCCCACAGATCTAACAGGTAGTTCTATGAGTAAAGGAAACCACACAGTTAGTCTATGAGGCGTCTCCAACGATTTTTTGCTTGATTTTGAAAGCGGTTGGGATCATCTGACCTTCTCTCTCGCTCCTGGACTTAAATATCTTTTTTCCTCTTTCTTTAGGTTCATACTGGTTTAGGGAAGCACATTCAGAAAATGACACTGGACAAGCTGGGAGGCCTCCGGTGACGTGGAGCCATCTTCTTACCTGCGGGAATGCTGGATCCAGGAGTCGTCCACCGGCGGCGGTGCGGGCGTGAACGTCGTGGCTGTGTTGATGTCGCCGATGACCACGAGGGCTTCTTTAAGGGCTTGGTACATTCGAAGCATCTCATCCCGGCGCTGAGCCTGCTCGGCAGATTCCTCCATCAGAGTATTTTGGTCCTCTGAAGAGTATAACTGTGCTAGGAGCTCAGAATTTATGAAATCTTTAACCTGCCAGGTCACCACAGAAAAGTAAAAAATGGGAATGAATGAGCGATTGAATGATAAACTGGTTCAGAGCCTGTGGACAAAGGCCACAAAAGTCCACTCTGGGAAAAGGGATGCATCGTGCATCTGTTTACGCTTATTTTCTTCATTATCCTCCCAATGCCAATAACAGTTTTCCTCTCTGTTTTATGGCTGTTGACAGTAAAGAAAAACATAGATTAGCTGAAAAGAGGGCCAAACCTCACCATTGCCAGAACAGGGCCTGTTGGCTGTACAAGCGTTTCTGCAATGTTGTCTGAGGCTGCTTGGCTTATATATAGACAAGGGAAGGTACCAGGAGGTAAGCAGTGGTATTTTCAACAGGAAACAACGACACACAGAAAACTATGTAATAACACAAGTTATGCCTTCCTTGGTATTCTCAGCCCTTTACCTAGCTTTTACCAAAATCACTGGAATACTATTAAGACCCCAGGTTTCAGTGTTGTCTCAGAAGTGGAATTAGCACCAATAAGTGAATATTTATTAAATACAGAATCGTATATAATTATGCAAGTTGAGTTACAAAAAGAAAAAGTGATATATTCTCTGCTTTCTAGAGCTTAACAGTGATGAGGACTGACATAAGGTTCCATAGTTAACGGATATATGAAAACAAACTAAAATATGAACAATTCGTGTGAGTCTCAGGGGAGGGGCATTTTGTGGCAGGATGAGAATGGAGACGATGCATATGTTGTGCAGCCCTGAGGGAGAGAGAAACAATCGTTATATTTCGTCAAGTCTAAGACACCACTGATTTTAAGACACACACCAGTCTTTTATGTGGCACTAAGAAAGAAAAAAACACCATCAACTAAACTACGACAGAATGCCGAGATGTCATTGAGTGTAACATGCATCTTCATGTTAGAAATGTTAAATGTGAAAAAAAGTGAATGTGAGGATCAATGAAATCCAATGTGCCTTCACAAGTTATCTGATTTAATTCTCACTGCATACTTATGAAATGTATATTATCCCAATTTTACAGATGAAGGAACTGAATGGACTTCAGAGAGTTTAAGTAACTTGCCCAAAGTCACGCAACATTAAGTTGAACCCCAAATCTTCTGACTTGAAGTCCAGTGCTCTTTCCATTCACCCCCTTACCTCACTTTGAGTGCTTAGAAAAGATAATTTATGTTTAAGCATCATTATTTTAGTGTGGTGCACAAGTATGCCAATTAACTTAAGCCTAGAAAAATAAAGCAACTTGGATTTTTCAGTTTCTCTGTTAAATGAGAAAGCTAGTGCTTATCTAGAGTCACTGGCTCTAAGAAAGGCCAAAGTCCAGTACATTTAATTGTTACTAATTCAAGCAGACAACAGAACACCTGTCAGATGCTCAAAATTCCTGGGTTGTAGTTACATTTGTAACTCAGAGATGACAAGACTCTAAAACACATAGCTTCACTATTTTTTAAAGGTATCAAACCATATAGATAATTCTACTAATCAGAAAGTTCAGCTAAGTCACAGCTTTGTTGTGGTGAAATAAAAAGTGTTCCCTGCACATGTTCTGTAAACTAGGAGTGATTTAAATGTGGAAGCAATCTAATACGCAAGACGTATTTGGGCAACTGTCTGGTGGAAGGGAAGGTTTATGTGTGATGGCTGTGGAAGGTAAATTTGGCCAGATAACCCTGGGCCAGATGTCAAGGCCTTGAATGTCAAGGAAAAGTGTTTAAACTTTATCCACTTGGCAATGGGAAGCCATGGAAGGCTTTTAAAACAAGTAAGTGAAATAATAAAAGAGAGTTTTAGGACTATCAATCTGGCTGTGATTGGAAAATAATTTGCAAGTGTGGTAGTAGAGATAAAGAAATCTGTCAGAAGGCCATTGCAGATCATTTATGAGATGATAAGGGTTTAATTTAGTAAGTGGCATAGAAAATATGGGCAGATAGAAATGACATTATAAAGGAAAAACCAACTGGACTTGGTGCCGTTTGGATGTGAAGGGCAACAAAGAAAGGAACAAAGACACCTCAGGCATTGAGGTTTGGGTGAGGGGAAGTCAAGGAAAGTCAGATTTAGAGAAGACAGTAAATTTGGCTTAAGAAATATTTCATTCCCCTCCTTGAAGGTTTATTTACTGCCAAACACACTTGCAGGTACCCAAGGAGTCATGCACGCTTGCACAAATCTTCCACTGTGAGGTGTGTGTACCCACTTGGAGAGATGGTGCAACTCCAAACTCAAAACCAGACAAGTTTCCTGGCATTGACCATCAGTTGGGTTAAGCTCTTTTGAAGCTTTACATCTTCCTGGAGTATCACTTAGAACCTATTAAACACAATTTAAAAGAAGATCCTTCCAAGAATAGATTTAAAGCAGCTCTGAATTAAGAAGCAACTGTCAAACAAACCACGAAATAAAATAGTAAGAGCCTGCTTCAGCATTTTGATCAAAGATCTGCCTTGAATCAACTCTTCCACATCAAAATGTTACACACTAAAACTGTAACATAGATGGATAGTTGGATAGTTGCCTACTATCCAAAAGATTTGGCAATGTTCTGAAATAATATGAATAATTTTAGCATGAGAGAAAATGGCAATATAGCACAGTGGTTAAGGGCATATTCTTTGGAATCAGACAGTTCTGAATTTGAGTCCTAGCTCTAACACTTATTGTTCTTGGACAAATAACTTAACCTCTTTGAGTTTCAGATTCCTGATCCGTAAAATGAGGTTAAAGGTAGGAGCTGCCTCAAGAGTTGGTGGAAGGAAAAAAAAATAAAAGAGTTGGTACAAGGATTCAGTGAAAGAGTGCATATAAATTGCCTAGCATGATGCCTAGCATTTAGTCAGTGCTCCATCAACAAAAGCTATTCTTTTTACAGTATATAGTCTAACTTGGCGTTAGGTATGAAGAGGTAGGAAGCTAGTGCAACAGTGCTGGCGTCAAGTGACATAGTTCAACATAAAGCATAAGTTAACGTTTTATTTTGCACTTAAGAAAACTTCTAGAAAGACTCTTCTCCTCCTGCTAGCCTCACTTTCTAATGCTACAACTGGAACAAAGGTGGGGGACTTCGGGGAGTTTCCAGACACTTCAGGGACTTTCTGAGCAGTTTGTATGTCAATGGTACAAATATTTAAACCAAGGATTCTGCACAATTGGAGGGCAAGTGGATCCCTTTTACATGATAGCATTTAGAAAATACCTCACAGAACATGACATAAACTAATTATACTTGGATGTGAGATTTGAAATAATATTTATGCCTTTAATTATAACACCTTATAACCTATACATCTTTGTGTGGTTCACCAAAAAATTCTCACACACAAAACCTCATTCCAGTTCAAACTCTACAGGCTAGATAAACAGGCATTACTGCACCATGTCGTTCTGCTCAGTGTAAAGGAATGTGAGGTCATTAAAAACGTTCCACATGTTTTCCTCTCTTTCTTACTTTAACCCTTCTCTAGCAACCTGCAGTATTTTTGGATCTTTAACTTTCTTTGTCTTTATTACTAAAACCATTTTAAAGCCTTCACAAATAGAAGACGCATTTATAGAGTTTTCATACCATTCAGTTTACTAAGGAGACCATTTCCTTAAAATCTCTTTGTTTTGAGACAGGAGGAACTACAGAATGGGACGGTGATTAACTCTCATTCACATGAATACGCACATAAAAATTTAATTGAGAAGTTTAATTTTGTTTAGTTTTAGAGAGGGACTTGGGTAGAATTTTGTGATTCTTTGAGATCTCACAATTCTCTCATTTCCCCTTAAGGCTGCTTTACATTTCCGAGGGATTTCATTTTGCTAAAGCCCAACGAAGTTTTCCTTCTTTTTTTTTTTTTTTTAAAGTAACATCCTTTGACTCACAAAGGTTGAGAAAAGAAGAGAGACACACACAAAAGTACGTACTGTATGATTCCAAAGTTCAAGAACAGCTAGAACTCATCTACAGTGTAAGAAAGCAGGAGTGTTACCCTTGGTGGGGAGTGATAGGGGAGGGGGAGCAAGAGTGGGGCTTCTGGGTCCTAGTCAGGATCTGTTTCTTGAGCAGGGTGCAGAATTCTTGACCCGTGGAAACAAATCAGTGCTCTGGCATTTAAGATGTACTTTTCCCTCAAATAACGAACATTTAAAATAACACTCTACTTCACACACATTAAAGTTACAGTAAGTTTTGAAACTAGGGCACATGTTACTAATTTTCCAGCAAAGCATCAATGGCCAAGGAGAGTGAACATGGACCTCCAGGGGTCCAGGGGCACAGGCTCCAAGTGTGAAATGCCTCTAGGTTTCATGTTTGGTTCTTAAAATGTTTCATAAAAAACTTTACATTCTATTTTGTATTAGCTGGGTTTGTTTGAATATGAGGAAGGATGTTTTAAACTACTTACTAGTTAAGATACGAAACATTGTTTCTCATATTCAAACAAACCCTAATTAAATCTTCAAGTAAAATGAACCCTCTGGGCGAGTCACTTAAACCTCTTGGGGCCTCAATTTCTTCATTTAGAAACTGGACAAAATCATGAGTACCCAGCAGGTGGCTATTCTGTTCAAACACAGAACTGTGTACCACTTAGCCAGTAATACTTTTCGAATAAAACTGGATCCACTTTCTTGATTCTCTGATGGAGAACTTCCGGTGGTGTGAGCTACAGAGAAGAGGCCATCAAAATATGCTTGCTGTGGGGCGTTATATGTGTGTTTTCTTTAATGTACCGAACAAAACTCTGTTTCTTTGCCCGTAGCCTGTCTAGAACAACCGCCTGTCGTAAACTTGCTATTTCTTTGTGCTGCTGTGACCTGGTATGTTTAAGCAATGAAACAGCTGCTGCATTTCAATAGACAAAGGCTTACAGTATGTCTGAGGGGAGGCATTTATTGCTGGCTTTAAATTTCTTAAACAATTCCATATGGAGACTTGAGTGGCAGAACGCTTAATGTAAACTTTCAAAGGAAACTGCCCACCAAATTCTGAACTTTATGAAAGTTGGCTGCAACATATTCTTTTTCAGAAGGCAGAGTAGTCACTCCCATTTCAAAGAGGAAAGGCCACAGCACCACTTTCAATAGTGATAGTCAACAAATAGAGGACCCGGTTTTAGGCATTTATTGGTTCTGGAGGAACAGCTAGTTTTCTCACCCACAACCATTTATAGAAACAGCAGGGTTAAGTGGATGGAATTCAGAATAAGGAGTCAAAGTATTTGTTTTCTTGTTGTGATTCTATGATTAATTCTCTCACTTGAAGATCTCTTCACTTTAAATAAAAAAAAAAGTCAACACATATGCATGACACAGTGCTGGGTGTTCACTGTGTTTCTGTTCCTTGTACTCAACGGGAATGAACAAATTCTTCTGGAATGAACAAAAAGGGCTCAGACGGTCTGTACAATAAAATGCCATGAGAATATGAGTACATTTTAAAAAAGGGATTTGTATTTTTACATATACATAATTATATATATAAAATTAAAATATATATTATATATATAAAACTATATACTCATATATATAGTAAAAAAGTGGATAAAATAATACACAAAGAAAAGCAGTCATCCTAGATGTGTAAAACTATTTTCTGGTAGATATGAAAAGTTAAATTCAAACAAAGATAACCATAACTTCATAAGAATCCAGCATTACATAATGTTTTTGCTTTCTCCTTATTCCTGTTAATCTCTACTTCAAGGTTTGACCTTGGAGATCAGATCTTAATTGAAGTCTTCTTTCTCATGACTCTTATGTGAGGTCTCCCTGGAGACAATTAGCAGAACTTTACTTCCACGGGTAATACCCTGTAGGTGGGGCTTTCGCCATTTCATGAAGCAAGTGAGCACACCAGTGAGGAGTGAGGGCAATTACCCTCGTGTGTGTGTGTGTGTGTGTGTGTGTGTGTGTGTGTGTGTGTGTGTGTGTGTGTGTGTGTGTGTGTGTGTGTGTCTTGAGAAGGTGAAAGTAGGTTAGATCTGCAACAGGTTTTTTTTTTCCTTTTAACTAATTTATGTCAAGCCACTCCTCACAGCTATAGACAGGAAGTGCTATTTCCTGTGCTGATGATTTAATACAGTGCAGAGCAGAGCAGCGTTTGAACTGATGGCAGCACTAATGACTCTCAGTAAAACAGTGAAAAGATAAATGATACTTAATCAGGAAAATGTTTAAATAAGCAAGTGCCTGGATTCCATGGCAAAACAACCTGAACTCATTTAAGTGAAGTTAAGAGGGTAATTTAAAAAATAGACTATTTGCTTAGTACTTTATATTTTTCAAAATGGCATATAGTCACACTTATGATGTTCTCTGACAACTCTGTGGGGGTAGTTCAGGGTTCTTAGTGTAGTTTTAGAAGTGACTGAGTTCAACTCAGAGGGGCCAAATGATTTGCTTCAGGTCACACAGCAGGCCATTGACCAAGCTTAAGTATATAATTTATAGTTTCCAATATATTTGCAATACATTGCTTACCTGCTGCTGATGCTTCAAACCATCCTACTAACCTTGTTTGAATAAATGAAATGTGTACAAAAATAGAGTGAGTTAAAAACAAGATTGCGCCCGTGACTGTTTGGGGCTTCTTAAAGTCAAGAAACTCATAGATCATGAACAACAAATGGATTGGCATACTTAGAATTTTGAAAGGAATCTTTATATATGGATAATGGCTATTTACAATTCTTAAGTAGGCAGCCATATTAGTTTCTTACAATTATACTTTTCACTGTACTTCCATATATACTATCTTGGGGAACAAATCCCTAAGCCAGGTACTTTTTCTATGATTCATATTTCACATATGGAGGAAATAGGTAGAAAGAAGTTAAGGATTTGTCTTAGGTTAACAGAGTCTGTAGCAGAGCCAAGCATAGAATCCAGGTTTCTCCTAAATTCTAGTGTGGGGCTCTTTTCAGTACTTTACCATCTAATTTTTATTTGTTACAAGCAAATGCTCATAATATATCATTGATTTAAATAAGAAGGTGTCCTTAGAAGATAACTAGGAATAAAATCGTTGGTGTCTCACTTTTCAAGAGTCAGAAAAGCCTGCTATAAAACACCTCATTATATAGCCTATCTTATCTAAAAGATAAGTTCTCAAACAAATTGTGATGTTATTTATACTTTAACAAAGTAGCTACCAAAAGGACCAAACCAGACCATGTAATTTAAGTATCATTTTCTGACTGCTATAAAAATAACCATGAAAAGGGAGAGATTCTATGCAATATAGATCAACTGATGGCTAGTCTAGCAGGCACTTTGAGATCCGTGGCTCTATCATCTTTACCTTAGAAAAGAAAAGGTAACTGACTTTGTAGCCAAGCAGACAGGGCAAAAAGCCCTTTCCCAGGTTAAAATAGCATTCCATAGTTTTTAGAAGGTGAAAATAATCATATTACCATATTCAGTATGTGTGTATATGTAGAAGAGAATAAATATCTTTTGCCTTTAATCTCAAAGTCTAGGAGCCAGGGTATCTGGTTTTATTGCTGGCTTTGCAACTAATTTATACCCTGACTAGAGTATTTTTGCTCTGCTTTACTGTAAGCAAATTCGCACCCTTCTAGAGGAGACAGCCAATAGGGAATACCATTGTACTGTAGCTAGAAGTTTTATGTTTTCTTTCTTAACTTCTCTTACACTCGTCATTCACTTACCACTTGTAATGGAAATTGATAAGCCTAGGTGATAGGTATTTCGACCATCCAGAAAATATCACAAAGAAGCTGAAGAGAATGTGAGCAATTTCCACACTAGGATGGGTTAGAGGTTAAAATGAGACAGTTTATAATCACTTACATTATTGATCATAAGATGCATTATCGTTTTTGGAATTAGGTCTCGGATACATTTGTTGATAATAGACATGTAGGAGTCTACGAGGTTGCGAATGGTCTCCACTTGCCTCTCCAACTGTGGGTCCATGGAAAAGTTTTCTGCTTGGCCATTCTCATCATTTTCAGTCTAACAGAAAGGAAAGCCAAACATGGATTATTTCACATTTATTCAGAAGAGAAAAATACCAGACATTATCAGATGAAAGACTTCTGTTTACTGAATTTGGAATTGTACTACTAGATGGTAACATCTTTATCTTATCAAACAGCCATTAATTCTGAAAAGAGATCAGAACCATGCAATTATTCTACCTTTAGCCTGCCACAATTGAGGAAAAGCAAGGATTGTAATTCTGAATGAATGTTTAGATGGATGACCAGATAAACAGTGCACCTAACAACATACCTCTAGAGAACAATCTAATCTTAAGCCATTTGCAAGCTGGCCAAAGAACTGAATCCAAACATATGATGCAGATGTACACTTCTGGGAGGCGTCTCCAGGGATCCTATAGATTAGAAATAACCTTGGTGTTGTTCTGGAACTCCTAGGTCTGCATTGGAATGGATCAGCACTTGGATCAGTCCAGATTTAAAACTAAATCTCCTAGGCCTGGCCTGGAGCCAAAATAAGAGATATAGGGGATAATTCATTTTTCCATGCTCTTGCTGGAATTTGTTATATAAATTCATGCTTCTGTCATCACTACTAAAGGCTGGCTCAACTGTGAAAAACTTACAATTTTAACTTCTAACTTGTTATTCTTTGAATAAAACAGAACACATCCATACACAAAGCATTTATTTCTGCAACACGAGAGAAGCATCTGTTTTCTATACTATGTGACTTGAGTTAATTAATTTTGGCTTATCCACCAGAGGCTGGGCTGGAATGGCATCTTCATCATTAAGGACTGACCTATTGGCTTGGCATTGAAATCAATTTAGAACAAATGGTCTCCATTTCAAGTCAGGTTGAACCATCTAAGCCCCAGAACATGATACAAATATTGTTAGTGGTCTGGCTACTTTCTAGCTTTGGAAAGATTTAATTATGAATGCAAAAAATAAAAGGGGGAAATAATTTATTGCTTCCAATGTGGACATGAAGTACTTTTCTTTGGAAATGTACATACTTTGATCTGCTGGGTTTTTAATCATCCAATCAGTTCTCGGCAAAGCACTGTGCTGAATCGCTTAAAGAGATCTATAAATAACCATTAACTTTCGATCAATATGCATGTGTGAAAGGCATATTTGTAGGCCACAAAAATCAACAATAACAAAGGTAGAAATTAGTTCTAAACATTTATAAAGGCTTCTGTTGCTCTTCTAACACCTTAAAAATATTAAAATAATATGTGCTCACTCTAAAACACAATGGTCACTTTCCAATCCTGAGAGTCTGGCCCCATACTTCAGGGTGACAACTGGAGGACATTTCTTTTTTTTTTTTAACATCTTTATTAGAGTATAATTGCTTTACAATGGTGTGTTAGTTTCTGCTTTATAACAAAGTGAATCAGCTATACTTATACATATATCCCTGTATCTCCTCCCTCTTGTGTCTCCCTCCCACCCTCCTTATCCCACCCCTCTAGGTGGTCACAAAGCACTGAGCTGATCTCCCTGTGCGGCTGCTTCCCACTAGCTATCTATTTTACATTTGGTAGTATATATAAGTCCATGCCACTCTCTCACTTCATCCCAGCTTACCCTTCCCCCTCTCCGTATCCTCAAGTCCATTCTCTATGTGTGCATCTTTATTCCTGTGCTGCCCCTAGGTTCTTCAGAACCCCCCCCCCCTTTTTTTTTTTAGATTCCATATATATGTGTTAGCATACGGTATTTGTTTTTCTCTTTCTGACTTACTTCACTCTGTATGACAGACTCTAGGTCCATCCACCTCACTACAAAACAACTCAGTTTCATTCATTTTTATGGCTGAGTAATATTCCATTGTATATATGTGCCACATCTTCTTTATCTATTCATCTGTCGATGGACACTTAGGTTGCTTCCATGTCCTGGCTATTGTAAATAGAGCTGCAATGAACATTTTGGTACATGATTCTTTTTGAATTATGGTTTTCTCAGGGTATATGCCCAGTAGTGGGCTTGCTGGGTCATATGGTAGTTCTATTTTTAGTTTTTTAAGGAACCTCCATACTGTTCTCCATAGTGGCTGTATCAATTTATATTCTCACCAACAGTGCAAGAGGGTTCCCTTTTCTCCACACCCTATCCAGCATTTATTGTTTGTAGACTTTTTGATGACGGCCATTCTGACTGGTGTGAGGTGATACCTCATTGTAGTTTTGATTTGCATTTCTCTAATGATTAGTGATGTTGAGCATTCTTTCATGTGTTTGTTGGCAATCTGTATATCTTCTTTGGAGAAATGTCTATTTAGTTCTTCTGCCCATTTTTGGATTGGGTTGTTTTTTTGATATTGAGCTGCATGAGCTGCTTGTAAATTTTGGAGATTAATCCTTTGTCAGTTGCTTCATTTGCAAATATTTTCTCCCATTCTGAGGGTTGTCTTTTTGTCTTGTTTATGGTTTCCTTAGCTGTGCAAAAGCTTTTAAGTTTCATTAGGTCCCATTTGTTTATTTTTGTTTTTATTTCCATTTCTCTAGGAGGTGGGTCAAAAAGGATCTTGCTGTGATTTATATCAGAGTGTTCCGCCTATGTTTTCCTCTAAGAGTTTTATAGTGTCTGGACTTACATTTAGGTCTTTAATCCATTTTGAGTTTATTTTTGTGTATGGTGTTAGGGAGTGTTCTAATTTCATTCTTTTACATGTAGCTGTCCAGTTTTCCCAGCACCACTTACTGAAGAGGCTGTCTTTTCTCCATAGTATATTCTTGCCTCCTTTATCAAAACTAAGGTGAACCATATGTGTGTGGGTTTATCTCTGGACTTTCTATACTGCTCCACTGATCTATATTTCTGTTTTTGTGCCAGTACCATACTGTGGAGGGCATTTCTGTGGCATCTTACTGCTACTACAGCAAGAGAGAGGATTGGAAGTTTCAAAAATGAAAGTTGTTTCCCTATACCATTTCTTTTTAAATGGTCTTTGGTGACTGAAAGAATTAAATCAAGTAGTTTCTTATTTTTATTATTAATTTGTAATATAAGCACAATAGGATCTGGGATAAATAGGTAAAAAGCTAAGGCCATAGAGTGGTAAAGTGATAGAGGGAAGGTCAGCCATGGCAGTGAAAAACCAATTGTTTTCCCAAACATCTTTCCAGGGCATAAAAACCACTGCAGATTGTGTTCCATGCTGAGTCCAAATTCTAAGAATCGGTGGTAACTGCGATGTTGTTTTAAGGGTATTGTATTTGAAAGTAAAAACTTTAGGTTCAAATTCAGGCTTTATCATGTAGTAGTTGTGTGGCCACACCTCACTTATTTAATGTAACTGAGACTCAGCTTCCCCATCTTTAAAATGGGAATACACTTCTCTGGAAAACTTGTGGAAGTTAAATGAGATAATGCATATGAAGTAACCTAGCCAAGGGCCTTGTGGGTGCTCAATAATGTTAGTTTCTTTCTTTCCTTTCTGAATATTCATGGAATGAGTTAGAGAGCCGCTTGACTCTCAACACACATTATGGAAATTTAAGTTGAAAAATTTGAGCACAAGACATTTTCAATTCCAACCATATAAAAATGGCAAACTGTATTTTTTTATACCACCATGTTTTCTGCAAGCTAGTCCCTTTGCCTGGAATCCCCTCCTCCCATCTGTGAAGATCTTTCATCTTTCAAAACCCAGCTCCACCATCACCTCTTCTAGACAAACTCCCGATGGCCCTCAGACCCTCCACCGCTCCCCGTACTGTACTTCATCTGTTTTCTTGTACTACTGTTTATTATTTTATCCAGCCTAGTTTTATACTTCTTCCCTATTAGACTCTGGGGTCTTGTTTATCTCTCCCTTCTCAGCACCTAGAACAGAGCTTGATGCACCAGAGAAAGAGGAGAAGGAGGAGGAGCTGACACTACAAAAGGGTTTACCTAAATCAAGAAAGCTGCCTCAGTGCATTTCAGGATCTCCAAGAGTGCCTACTTGTTACAAAAATTGGAGATGAGAGAAACCTCAAGTTGATGAGTTAGGATCCACTACTACTTGATCATAGTGAGGATGATAAAATGATGATGAAATTATGTATATAAGTGAGACCACATGACCTACAGCTTTGTGATGAAAACATCTTTTACATAAAGCAATATAAACCTCCATAATGGATAAAGTACAATTCAGTTTGTCTCTCTGATCTGAAACATACTGGGATTTTGCTGTTGTATTTAACAAAAGGGGGTGATGGCATTTCAGCATCAACATACTACCTCTCCCAGGAACATTTATTGAGCACTTACTGTGTTCTAGATACTGTGATAAGCACTTTACATAGAAGATCCACACCACAACCTTAGGAGGTGGGTACCATTGTTATTGTCAACCTAAGAGCATGCTGAGGCTCTGAGAGCTGAAACGTGTTCAATAAGTGTAAGATGAATATAATGTGAATCCATTTCTGTTTTTCCTTAGGTATAAAAAAATCAAGAAATATTATGAAACAGGGGAAAATCTATAATATATCAAGTTAGTTTCACAGATAAAATAATAAATGTAGAAAGAGTTTCTAGGAAAAAGATGTCATTTTAAATACTGATATTTGTTAAAAAAAAATAAATGATTGAGCCAGAAGAGAAAACCAGAATAAACAGCATTTATTAAAAGAACCTCTAGGAACATGAAACACCAGGAAAATTATACCACCATTCTTATTTTCATATAGAAACACTGAATTTTCCCACTTCACACTATTCTTAACATTTAGCCTTGCTTTAATTTCTGCATATAAAAATATGCAAAAGACATTGACATTCACTTTTTGAAATCAGATGCAAATAATAAACAAAGCATTGGAGTGAATGGAGAACACTGAACGGTTTAATTCTCAACATTAAAAAAAGAGAAACATTCCAGAATAACCAGTAAAACAATTAGAAATTCTCTTTAGTTTTTGGAAATACTAGTAGGCGTGTAGTCACATGCAAATCTTAACTACTCTGATAATACCATGGGCATGATGGGGACTCATAGAATTCAAAATGCAAATTTAATTTCTTTTCTCATTTTAGAAAGAAAGAAGGAGTAACTTCCCCTTCCAGTATGTCTAAGATGAATGGGGACAATGTACATATGTGGAACTTTTCTTTTAACTGAGTAACTGCAGAGAGCAAATACTCCCTTTTCTCTAACTCCAGTCTTAAGCAAATTCTCTTTCATTCTCTTTTCTGTATGAATACTGAGTATGACTATGTATTATTTTCTTTGTTTAAACTATAGGATTGCAATAGGATTCTTTGCAGTCTAAGCACTGAAGTGACAGCTGTTTATCATTATCCTCATCAAGGGAATGTAAAATAAAAATAGTAATTTGTCTCTGATCTTTGAGGCAAAAAAGAATGGTCTGCAAACATTTAACCTTTTATGTGCAGGTTCATTGATGCTGTTTACAAAATGTGAATAATATTGTGAAAACCAGCTTTCTTCTGAAAAATAACAATGGACAGCCTTCCTATTGTAAATTTTTTCTAAATAGCTTTTGAGAAATCTAATGCAATTTAAACAATCAAAAATAGCAACTTAGCACTATAAATGTAAACTTGTTTATAAAAATTAATATTAATTTCACAGTATTCAAGAAACAGGCTGCTTTACAAAATTTTAATTTAAAAGCTTTCTCCTAAAGACTTGAAACTTTAACAGGTGAAAGAATGATAGAGCCAAATCAGAAATAATTCCCACGATACCTCAAAGCATCCACTATAGAAGCTCTGGGCTTGATCAGGATATCTATTTTTCATATGTTTTGTTTCTGTCTCCTTCCTTTCCTTAAAGCTCTTACTTAATTATGTCACAGGCTTCTTTGAGGATCATTGAAACCATTTAAATAAGGCTGGTGACTGCAACTCTTTAAAAGTAGAATAATAGAAATCTGAAGTATCCTGGCAATAATATGCACATAAACATACTATTGAGCTAAAGGGGAGTTTGCTGCATCTCTTCTCAGCAGTGGAGAACTTTGGGAGTTAATCTACAGATCTACACAAGTGATTTTTCCAGATAACCAATGCTTGCCCCTTTTAAAGCATCTTATTATTGTTATACAATTCTCCACTCCCTTTAAAAAAAGGGTAAAAAATATAATTTAACTTTTCTTAGTGAAGCAGGTTGTCATTCTGAAAATACTGTTTCCATGGTAATGCTGCTTTGAATTTTCTAGCCCCACAATATGGAGAATGTTTCACTAAGAACCTTCCCCCACTCCCAGTCATTCACTTCTAATTTGCAGAGGCTAGAAAGGCAGGCAATGAAACTTGTAAAAAAAAAAAAAAAAAAAAAAGGGAGAAACATGTTCCAGGAAGCCTTTGAGGATAGTCTAGGCTACAGTCTGGTACTTTGAGGCACGTATTTCATTATTATTTCAACATAATAAGTTCATATTTATGAACTTATCTGTTCTCTGGAGAATGCTAATACACAGTCTCACTAAAGATTATAAAATAGTATGTGATTCAGTGTTACATTGCTTAGTGGAGTTTATAGATGCTGTAAGAATTCAGAGAAGCAGAAGATCAGGGAGGCTGGGATGGGGAGTTACAATGGTCCCACTCTAATGATTTAACTTTACTTCACAACATTCTCTAATAATTGAGAAATCTAATGCAATTAGATTAAGGGAGAGAGAGATGAGTCAAAAAATAATCCATCTTCATCCTCTCTATTCTATCACAGGTCTTGCCATCCCTCCTCTTTTGGTAGACCAAATATAAATTTGGGAAGCCTCCTCTCCTCCACTTTCAGTTCTGGTGGTTAGATGGGACCTCACTGATAGGGCCAAGTCCCCCCAGATACCCATCTGGCCTGGCCTCTGCGATGACAGATGGCAACGTGACCAAGCAAAGCCAATCACAGCACATTTGTCAGAACTGTTAGGAAGGAGACGTTCCTTTTCAGTTAGGATGAAAACGTTTTAAGATGTAAGCCTGAGGGCTAGCCTGCCTCAGAGAGAAGAGGGGTCAAACCTGCCAGTGAATGAAGTCAACAGAGAGAACTGCATAGCTGAGACATGGAGAGGGGCAGATATTTAAAGACATTATTGGAATGTCTGGATCCAGCTGGGACAGCTCTATCTACCTCTGGATTATGTAGTTACACCAGTCAGTAAATGGTTTTGTTATTTTTAAAAAGTTGAGTACACTTGAATTTAATTTCTGTTACTTATGCCCTAAAGAGTCCAAATGAATAAAACACTTAGATATTCATGATGTTCTCTCAGCCTAAAACTTTTTTCTTACACCTCCACCTGTTCGTCCTTCACGGTTTAGCGCAAATGTAACACATCTTTGAATGCTGCAGGTAAAACACAACACCCTCTGAACATCCAGTTTAGATTTTTTATCCTTTGTCTTGTATCTTTGTTAGGTATGTAAATGTCCATTTCCCTAACCAAAATGAAAGTTTCCTGAAGGCAGGGATCATAATGGTTGATGGCAAATCCACAAGAAAAAGGTGAAAGTTATAGGGCTAAAATGATGCTCAGACAATCCTTAGAGGATACCATTACTACACTGATACATTCTTGTTACATTACTACATATACTAGTTAATGGGCTATATTTTTCTTTTTTTCTTCAACCAAATTGGTAGACTGACTTCTACCATATGGAAACATTTCTACATTGAAAGTTATGATGAAAAAAAATCTCACTAAATGACAGTAAAATGTCAGATAGTTTTCAAACTGATTTACATTCACTGACCCATTTAATCCTACAGCAACCTTATGAAGTAGATATTATTATTATTGTTGTTATTGTTGTTATTTGCATTTTACAGATGAGGAGACTGAGAAGCAAACTCACTTGCTTAAAGTCACTTAGTTAATAAGTGGTACAGCGGGGATTCCATACAGATATTCCAATTGCAGAATGTATTCTCTTAACTGCTATATAATATTACCTCTTCTCCATTCTTGATTAGGGTGGGGTTGATACTCACCCCACCAACAAAAGTGATCTACAAATACCTTGAAATGAAAGATGTACTTCCAAATGCTACTAGGATGACCAAATATAGTCCTGTGAGAAATGCCTTATAGACGTAAAACAATTCTTCATGATGTTGGTCACAATGAAAGCCCTTCTGTGATTCAGAGTGATTCTTTTGGTGCTGCTAATTCTATAACGTCACTATCATCACAAATGTTTCATACTCAAGTAACCAAATATTATGATCACAAGAAAAATCTTAGTGGTTTCATTTGTAAGAAGATAATACCTGAAGACTAGGAACAAAAATGATCATTTCAAAAGAGTAATCTATGCTTTTGGAATTCTACTTTTCTTATCTAAAATGCATAACTGCAGGGAAATTTCAAGTTATTACATCCATCATACCATTTGTTTAACAGATATTCTTAAAGCTCATTCATTTTAGAATCAGGGTATTAAGGGATTATAAGGTCTATGCAATGAAACATTGGGTCTTGTTATAAAGACTGAAAGATGGACAAAGATGTGAAAGAAAAATCATAAATATTATAAAACAAAATCTATCTATTGTTTCGTTCTTCAGAAATGTTTACATGGATGAGTACTGATGCATCACAGTAAAGTTAATAAAGCCTTAGAGAAAGCAGGGGCAATAAAATTCAAGTATTATGAAAGCATTAATTTAGTTCTTCCTTACATTATGAGGTAAATAATCTTAAAAGTTCAATATAAATACAGTATCACTTGCTTTACATGCAAAAACATGTAAAAAACAAACGAAAAAGAATGCAGTGGATTACAAACACACAATGGTAAAATGCTTTAGGTAGAATCGTTACTTCTTTCAAGAGTGTAGGGAAAAAAAGGAAGCCTTTAAAGAAGCAGCTACAGTCAAGGGTTTTAAATTTCTCCAAGGTCCACTGAACACTGTAGTTGATAAAGCTGTCAACCACAGAATTCTACTGCAGAATTCCCAAAGGCCTCAAGATAACTTTTTCATCCATCCCTACAAATGAATTAGTGAATACACCTTGAGGGCCCAACAGCCTTACCAGATGATCCAGATAAAACATCTAAAAGCTGTTTTAGACAATTTAGATTAGTTTCTGTTAATATGAGAGATGAAAGTAAGATCAGAAGAAATTCGCCATGTTGAGATATTGCAAATTTCTTGTTTCCAACGTTCAAAGGTGGAACATTTCTGGTGACAGCACTGGACCACATCTGTCTGGGTCATAAAATAGACAGCACATACATTGGAATTGGAAAGTTACTTCCAAAGTTGCCAAAAACAGAACTCCTGTCTTTGTAGATAGTCGTTCCCAATTAACAAATACTCTAAAATGTAAGGAAGTTTGTCTCAATTTAGGCAAAATTTCAGTTTGCAGAAAATAGAAATTCATGAAGATGATAAAAATAAAATATACTGTAGATGCTGAAACTACTGATATTGAAAGTAAGATTGATTGGACAAAGAGCTATATACCAGAAGTTATAACCATTGAGTCTGGAGTTTGTCTTTTGTTACTTCTCTCCATCCCTCTTCTGAAACTCTGTGTGTGTGTGTGTGTGTGTGTGTGTGTGTGTGTGTGTGTGTGTGTGTGTGTGTGTGTGTGTTGCCTGCTTACCAATATGGAGGATGGAACATATATTTAAAACAAAACTTACTTTGCTTCACCTTAATACTGATATTTGCTTCAGCTATCAAATCCTGTCTACTTTTCACAGAGTGGTGAAAGTTAAGAGAGACAAGATGACTTAAAGATCAGCAACTTACGGTTTCATTTATAATAAAAATTAAAACTCTTCTAAGGTAAATTTATGAAAAGGTGCAATTACTATTAGAAAAATTCTATAGTATTTTAAAGTTTGTATACATGAGATTGTACTGAGGGCTGTGTTAATAAAATTTGTAAACATGACTTGAAGTATAAGAGAAAAATTGATGTGGTTTCTTAAAATCTTTCTTCCCCTAGACTGTTTTAAAAGTAGTTTAGGAGCAGATATCAGACTACAACCACTAACAGATGTTGATCAATCAATCTACAGTTCCAAATAATGTTTTTTATGACCAGATCAAGTTGTTCCTTTACAGAATAACAAGGTAACTTTAGATTAGAGATATAAATATTGCTAAGAAAATGTACTAATGCATGTATTCACAGTTTCCCCCGAATTTCCCTTTTTCCTAACCATGGCTTCAAAATTCCCAGAAATGTTATTATTAGTGAGTACTATGATATTCCCTCTGCCAATTGTTTATGTCTACTCAATCCATATAAACACTTTCAAAGTAAAATAGATATAATGATTTCTGAATTAAAGAGTTGTGGTTCAATAATGTATTAAAAACACAGACACAGTCACTTCTTTTAGCTCTGAAATGACCAGGCAGTCAAGGAAGACATACACATTTGCTGATCAAAAGAGAAACACAATAGCATTATCTGCATCATTTCTAGGAAAACAGACCAAAAAAATAACTGTCAATAATTTTTAAATGCATTCACGGACACCATCTCAGTTGATTCCCAAAACAATCTTATGAGAGAGAAGTATGGGAAGGAATAAAGGAGGTGATCAAGTTAGACCACTTGGTTCTACCACTTACTAATTCTGTGTCCTTGGGCAGGTTAATTAATCTCTGGGTCCTTCAGTTTTCTGTCAAATAGAGTAATAATGGTACCTATTATCATTATTACCTTTCAAAGGGTTGTTGTGTGGATTACATAAATTACTAGGGTAGAATTCAGAAGAGTGCCTGGCACATAATAAACCCTCAATAAATTTTAGCCATTATTATTCACTAAGGAAGAAGAAATTAAAGCACAGAGAGGGAAAAAGATGTACCTGAGATCATAAAGAGAGGAAGATCCAAATGGAACTCTGACCTAATTTTCCTTGTGTACATTTCATGATCTTTATATACCATCTCACTGCTTTTGCTCATTAGCAATACCTCAGTAAAACTGAGTATTGGGCCTCCCTGGTGGCACAGTGGTTGAGAATCTGCCTGCCAATGCATGGGACGCGGGTTCGAGCCCTGGTCTGGGAAGATCCCACATGCGCGGAGCAACTAGGCCTGTGAGCCACAATTACTGAGCCTGCGCGTCTGGAGTCTGTGCTCCGCAACAAGAGAGGCCGCGATAATGAGGGGCCCGCGCACCGTGATGAAGAGTGGCCCCCACTTGCCGCAACTGGAGAAAGCCCTCACACAGAAACGAAGACCCAACACAGCCATAAATAAATAAATAAATAAATAAATAAATAAATAAATAAATAAATAAATAAAATTTAAAAAAACAAAACAAAACAAAAAACTGAGTATTAAAAGTGGAATTAAATAGAAAGTGAGAAATTTATTCATAATTAGAACTTTTTCTTACTCCTCCAACAGGTGATGGATACAGTGTTTTAACACTCCAAAGATATAAAATACAGTGCAGACCAATAGAAATATAATGCAAGCCACATTTCTGTGGCCACATTAAAAAAAGTAAAGCAAAATAAGTGAAGTGCATTTGAACAATGTTTTATTTAACAAAATACATCCAAAATATTATCATTTTGACATATGTTTATGGGCTAAGTTGGATCTCCTCAAAATTCCTTTGTTGAAGTCCTAACTCCCAGTATCTCAGAATGGGACTGCATTTGGAGATAGAGTCTTTAAAGAGGTAATTAAGTTAAAATGAGACCATTAGGGTATTATGCTTCATCCAGTATGACTGGTGTCTTTCTAAGGAGAGAAAATTTGGACATAGGCACACACAGAAGGAAGACCAGATGATAACAGAGGGAAGATGGCCACCTATAAGCCAGTAAGAAAGGCCTCAGACGAAACCAATTCTGCTGACACATTGAGCTCAGATTTCTACCTTCCAGAATTGTGAGAAAATAAATTTCTGTTGTTTAGGCCACCTAGTATGTGGTAGTTTGTTATGGCAGCACCAGAAAACTGATACAATGTATAATTAATATAAACATCATTAGATAGTTTCCTCCCTCCCTTCTTCCCTCCCTCCCTCCCTTCCGTCCTTCCTTACTTCTTTCTTTCCTTCCTTCTTTAGTTCTTTTTCTGTTTTTTTCCCACCATGTCTTTGAAATCCAGTGTGTATTTTACACTTACAGCACATCTCAATTTGGACTAGGCACAGTTCAAGTGCTCAGTAACCATAGTGGTTACCTCATTGGACAGTGTAGACACAAGTGTAGGTACATGGTATTATATTTTTCTAAATAAAGGTTTCTTTTTAAGTTCTAAAGAAATTCTGCTCATTTAGAAAACTTTATAAATGGTTACACAGTAACAATCCTGTTCTTAAGTTCCAGTTCCACTGTTAAACAATATTGCTGACTCATGCTGCTAAAAATATTCACATTAGACTGATATTCTCAGAATGGCTCCCTGATAAATCCTATGTTTCCTGGTTAAGTGTACAAAAGTTTTATTTCCTTTTGGTTATAGTGTCAAGTGAGACTTTGAGAGAGCATAAAATGATCTCATTAAGGTAATCAGTTGTGCACTTAATTTTAACTTTTATTGAGATACTGTCAGTATGGAGATGGAGTTTAATGAGCATTTACCGCTTTAAGGTGACAAGAATAGAGAATAATATGCTTTACAGATATCCACTTGAAATCATGAAGGTATTGGTATCACACTCAATTCTCATTCATCCATGAATGAGAATTTTCTAATCTGTGGATTTTCCAGATAGTCAGCTGGGATCTGATTTTAGTTTAATGACAATTTTGTTGCTCATGAATATCCTAATCTCAGAGCCAAGATTCTCCTTCTTCCCCAAATCAGAGAAATTTGTTAATCATCAGTGTTTCATTGAAAAATTTGTCAGAGAGCTAAGATTGAATTTACTAATTAAACTGATAATGGGGAAAGCCTGTGGAATTTTGTTTTCATCCAGGACTGTTTTCGTACATCTCAATGCATATCTACTGAAGGCTGATGTTAACTGGAATATAACCAAATGGTTTTTAAAGCCACTACTCTTGTGATAAACGCTACATCGCTAAGGACTGTAACTGCTCACACCCGGTGTTTGGTGGTTTTTACTCTTCTGTACGCACTCATCTACAGAATGTACAACTCAAAGTTGTACTTGGAAACTGGCATAATCTTTAGGTAAAAACAGGTAAAATACAGAGCAGGATTTACATAACTTTCTAAAGCATTGTTTTTCAACTTGCGGTTTGTGGATATATTCCTGAGGAGAAATTTTTTTCAATGACAAAGTAAAAATTGTGTGTTTTTGCTTTACTATAATTAAAAAAACTGCAATGACCTCAATGACTCCATTTGTTTTTTTACCATTTCATGCATTAATATTTCAATTGGTATTTCTAAAAGATTAAGGACTCCTTTTCAAAAAAACATAACCATAGTACCATTGTCACCTCAAAAATATTTAACAAGAATTTCTTAACATCAGTGACTCTTAAAAAAATCTATTTATTTGGGAAATTTTAAATACGTGTAAAAGTAGAGAGAGTGGAGAGAATAATATAAATTAACCTGGAGGTGCTCATTACTCAGCTTCAGTAATTCACCACATGGACATCCTTGTTCTATCTTCCTCAACTATTTTGAGGCAAACTCCAACATCATATAATTTTATCTGTAAATATGTCAGTGTGTATTCCTAAAAGAAAAGGACCCTTAACAATCATAACCACAATACTGTTATCACACCTAAAAATATTAATAATTTCTCAACATTACAAATATTCAGTGTTCACATTACATTTCCCCAGTTGTCTTTGAAAAAAATTTTTTTAAGTTTATATCCAGCATAGAAGACTGTGAGATGGTTATCTATGTGATAACCTTCCCTCGACCATCAGAATTGATCTCTCCCTCCTACACATTTATTGCTTATTTAAAAATAAGAGAGATTGTGATTTACTCGGTCTGGGATGAGGCCTGGAGCACCTGCGATTTTTTTTAATTGTCCTAGGTTGAGAACCCCTGCAGATATAGATCTGGGAAAAGCAGAAGGGGTGAGGGGATTGAAGGTTCTACGGAGGACAGGGTACAGGATGAAGTAAAAATGCTATTTACGGTCTGATGCCTGAAAATTCCCAGGAAAAAGAAAGGCCTGACTTTACATAAAAGAAAGTATCTATGTTTTAAGATCCAAATGTGATCTCAGCTAGTTTCCACTGGACAGACGTCACCATTCCCTGACAGTCATAATTGGCACTGTGGTAGATAGAGGGTGGACGGTAAAGGAAAAGTTACCAAAAAAAAGTTATTTCAAAAAGAAAGTTGCCGATCCCAGAACAGGCCTGTAGGGTCCTTCTGAGCCTCAGTGAGACCAAGGAGAGACAAGTACTGAGAGGACACGGGATCCTTGGGAAATCCCATCATGGGCCAGACCCAAGGTCAGCCGACTCAACAGATCTCAAGTGACCTCCTGTGGGAAGGCTTGGAGCAACTCTCTGACTTCAACTGTAAAAATCAGGCAGAGCCCTGGTTTTCTAAGTAGCCATTTGTGGCTCTCATTCATAAATTTGGCTAAGAGGTTTTTTAATTCATTTACCTTTCCTGCCAGCACCACCTTTGGGAACTAATGAGTTCCATAAGTTTATAACCCGCTATGTGAAGTAGATTTCCTTTCGTTTACCTTAAACTTACTTCACTCTGTTTTAAAGAGTGCCCTCCTTGTTCTAAAAAGAAAAAGTAAATAAGACTGTAAGATGAGGACAGATTGACTGAAGTAAGCAGGGGAGAAAAAGAGCTAGGTGTTATAAGGAACCACAGACTACCTTAAATTCTTAGTATAGTTTTAAAAGGCAAAACGTGGCTGGAATGCATGACCAAGAGGGGAGCTGAGTGTGCCAAACAACAACGGCTCCATTGTTCTTAGTATGGTTAGACCCTTCCAGGGGTTCTGCAGCCTGCTCAAATGAAAGGGAGAACTTGAATGTTTAGCAGACATCAATAAAACGCATTAAAACACTGAAAGTGGACTTGGAAGAAAAATTAAACAAATTTGGATTTTTCAGGTTAGAGAAAAAAAGTCAGTCTATACCAAAATATCTAGGATACTATGTATAAAATGGAAAATAGTTGTCTGACCTTTCAATTAAAAGACAAAGAGAAGGAGTCAACGTGCATCAGATGGTTTTCTAGCTTTGCCATAAGAAGGAACGTTCTGGCACCGGCAATTATACATAAGATTAACAAAACTGTGTGGTTTATTTTTCTTGAAAGTTCCTATTTCCAAAATGATTTGGGGTTCATCTTGCCTTTATACCTGCCTCAATGGATTATAAAGACAGCTAAATAGGTTTTTACTCAGAGGGATATGGCAATATTGGATTAGGTAAAGGTATGAAACCAATGAGGATATAAGCATCTTAGAAAAGAAAGGAATTTGTGATTAAAATATTAATATGTATAATTTTTAAAACAACAAGGAAACAACAAATAATTAAAAAACATATTTAGTGGGCTGAATAGTAGACCAAAGTATTTGTTGCATTCTTTCCTCTAAGGTCTTAGTACAAAGTTGATTATAGGAAAGTCTTGTGTTTTAATGGAAAATAGGGCAAAGGTTATGTGTAACAGGAATCCAGTCATGTGGAGCTTGCAGAACGCAGGTTAGGCTCATAAAACTGCTCATTAAAATGCTCTGTTCTAAAGCAAAAGCAAATAAATGAGCTCAAGGAAAAGAGCCACAGAAATCGTCTAGAAATATTTCCATGAAAGACTGTGAAAATAGTCCTCCCTGGTCATAAGAAATGTTCGGTTATTGCTTATACAAATAGCCACACTTAAAAGACTTTTAAATACCTTCCCTGCAATGCTGGTTTTTGACCTTCTGCCAAGAGCTACTTAATGTTTTTTTTTTTATTTATAATTTTTCTGAATAGACTGTATGATGAACAAAAATAAAAAGGCACACACACCAGAAGTTTTTAAAACAGCATGAGCAGAATAGTTTAGTATTAACCCCCATCCCCAAATTCTGTATGACATTCAGCAAATTTACAAGTTCTACACTGGCTTAAAACCCCTATCCCAAATTATAGAAATGAAGATCCCAAAAAATCTTGAAGATTTAAAGCACTTCTGTTTTCTACACTTCACCATCTTATAGACTGAGGAATTTTAAATTCACAATAGTAACAGCTTGCTGGCAAAATAATGAACAGCAAGAGGACTTCTAAGAAGGCAGCTAGCCCCGAAGCAGCTCAGACAGACCATGCTTACACAATAGCTGGCTGGTCTATAAGACCTCAAAGCCAAAAACAACACAAACAGCCAGCAGCGCCATCAGTATAGAGGGAAGTGCACAACTTGATGCTTATTAAGTGTGTGTGGAGGGGGGTGGGGGGGTGTCCAGACGCCAATCTGATTTTTAATGTAAATTCAGTGATGCCCCAGGCTCTGTCTGAGTCACCAGAGACGCAACCTGGTGGAATCTCACCAGGTCAAATGATTAACCAGAGGGAGGCCGGCTCACTCAAAACAGACTGCTCCAGAAAGAAGCACAAGTAGCGAGGCATGTGGTCTGTATTCACACCCGACTATTCTAACTGTGGCTTTGCTTTGCACCATTTCCATAGCCTGTTAGAGCCACGAGAAAGTCAACAGGAGCATGGAAATTTTGCCTGCTTCTTTTTTTTTTTTTAAAGTAGAAGGAATTACCAATGGCAATATTCTCTTTTCACTTCAATTTATTTTATCATAAGAAAAGCCATCAGGAGTTATGAGAAGAAGCAATGCATCAAACTGAGAGAGATTCCTTCTAAAAAGCAAGGCTGGATCACAACAGGCTTCCTGCCAACATTTACTCTGCTGTTTCAGTGTGTTTTGTTGTTGTCCTTGTTGCTGTTTCACTCTGTTGGGGAGGGAACTGACTGTGAGTCTGGCCGAGTTTTGGCTAAAATAAAAATACAGAGCTATTTTACACAGCTGAACCAAATTTCACATCCTGTGAGACGGTTTAGACATTTGATAAACACATCTTGGCAACAACATCTCATCTCTTTAGAGTTAGCTCTGAAAAGGGTATTTCCTAATTCACCCAGCCCTAAACAAAATCATCTGCTGTTCTTTTTCCCACTGGCCTCTAACACACCTTATTCTGGAATAATGCTTTCTTTTGCCTTAGCAGATTTTCAAAATCAGCATTATTCTTCCCACAGTGGTAGTTTACATTTTTATACACACACATACACACATGGACACACACACACTTGCACAAGTTAGCAAGATTAAAAGCCTCTCATTTTTTATTCTTGAAGCCCCAAAAGGGAAAGTGTTATTCATGTGCCAAGGAATACAGCCGTTCATTATTTTTCCTTTCTTTCTTGCTGTATATCCTCCCAATAGGATTAAAAGCAGTCTGGGATGTGGAATATTGAGGTAGAGGAAGAGAGAGAGGAGTGGGAGGGAGAAAAAGATGGCATTTTAATAGCCTCGACCATGCTGACTCAACACAGTAGGGACCTTGTGCTTCATACTCAAACTGCTTCCTTCCTTCTTAGCCTTGCACTTGGCCCCGTTCTACTGAAGCCATGCATTGATTTCTCTGGATAGAGCTGGGAGGGGAGACACCTAATAGATGGGCCTTCTGAGAATGAGGGAGGTTGGAGAGGCCTAGGAAACTATCATAACCTTATCTTTGATTTTTTTTTTTTTTATTTCAAAGATGACACAGACAGATGGAGAGATATACCATGTTCTTGGATTGGAATAATCAATATTGTGGCAATGACTATACTACCCAAAGCAATCTACAGATTCAATGCAATCCCTATCAAATTACCAATGGCATTTTTCACAGAACTAGAACAAAAAATTTCACATTTTGTATGGAAACACAAAAGACCTCAAATAGCAAAAGCAATCTTGAAAAATGGAAATGGAGCTGGAGGAATCAGGCTCCCTGACTTCAGACTATACTACAAAGCTACAGTAATCAAGACAGTACGGTACTGGCACAAAAACAGAAATATAGATCAATGGAACAGGATAGAAAGCCCAGAGATAAATCCACACACAGAGGTCACCTTATCTTTGATAAAGGAGGCAAGAATATACAATGGAGAAAGACAGCCTCTTCAATAAGTGGTGCTCGGAAAACTGGACAGCTACATGTAAAAGAATGAAATTAGAACACTCCCTAACACAATACACAAAAATAAACTCAAAATGGATTAAAGACCTAAAAGTAAGGCCAGATACTATAAAACTCTTAGAGGAAAACATAGGCAGAACACTCTGACATAAACCTCAGCAAGATCTTTTTTGACCCACCTCCTAGAGTAATGAGAATAAAAACAAAAATAAACAAATGGGACCTAATGAAACTTAAAAGCTTTTGCACAGCAAAGGAAACCATAAACAAGACAAAAAGACAACCCTCAGAATGGGAGAAAGTATTTGCAAACGAAGCAACTGACAAAGGATTAATCTCCAAAATATACAAACAGCTCATGAAGCTCAGTATCAAAAAAACAAACAACCCAATCAAAAAATGGGCAGAAGACCTAAATAGACTTTTCTCCAAAGAAGACATACAGATGGCCAACAAACACATGAAAAGATGCTCAACATCACTAATTATTAGAGAAATGCAAATCAAAACTGCAATAAGGTATCACCTCACAGCAGTCTGAATGGCCATCATCAAAACAATCTACAAACAATAAATGCCGGAGAGGGTGTGGAGAAAAGGGAACCCTCTTGCACTGTTGGTGGGAATGTAAATTGATGCAGCCACTATGGAGAACAGTATGGAGATTCCTTAAAAAACTAAAAATAGAACTACCATATGACCCAGCAATCCCACTACTGAGCATATACCCTGAGAAAACCATAATCCAAAAAGATACCTGTACCATAATGTTCACTGCAGCACTATTTACAATAACCAGGACATGGAAGCAACCTAAATGTCCATCAACAGAGGAATGGATAAAGAAGATGCGGTACATATATACAATGGAATATTACTCAGCCATAAAAAAGAACGAAACTGGGTTATTTGTAGTGACATGGATGGACCTAGAGATTGTCATACAGAGTGAAGTAAGTCAGAAAGTGAAAAACAAAGATCGTATATTAACACATATATGTGGAATCTGAAAAAACTGGTATAGACTATCTTATTTACAAAGCAGAAATAGAAACACAGACGTAGAGAGCAAACGTATGGATACCAAGGGGGAAGGGGGGGATGAATTGAGAGATTGGGATTGACATATATACACTATTGATACTATGTATAAAATAGATAACTAATGAGAACCTACTGTATAGCACAGGGAACTCTACTCAGTGCTCTGTGGTGACCTAAATGGGAAGGAAATCTGAAAAAGAGGGGATATATGTACATATAGCTGATTCACTTTGCTGTACAGTATAAACTAACATAATATTGTAAAGCAACCATACTCCAATAAAAATTAAAAAATAAAATTAAAAAAGTAACCTTATCTTTGATTTTTAAATAAATTTTCATCTTGAAAATCAGTCAGGAAATTTTGAAGAGTATTGACCAGTTATTTTGCAAAGTGTCTCTCAGTTTGAGTTTATCTGAGGTTTCTTCATTATTATTCCAGGTTGTACATTTTTGTCAAGCAAACCACATAAATGAGATGTCGGCCTCAGTGAATTACATCAGGAGACACATGTTGTCGATCTATCCCGTTAACTAGTGAGGTTAACTCTGAGCACTTGGTTAAGATGGTGTCTACCAGGTTTCTCCACTGTAAAGTTTCCAGTTTTGCCTTTTTGGAATTAGTAAGTATCTTATGGGTGATATGTTGAGGGTATGTAAATATCCTGTCTCTCATCACATTTTCACCAACTAACTTCAGCATCCATTGATGATTCTTGAGAGAAACAAATATTACTGTGGTGTTTTGCAAATGGTGATTTTCTATTTCTACTTTCTCTTCTAAATGTATTCATTGGAATTATATTGTAAGGAACAACTTTCCCTTCCCCTTCATTTAATTATTTAGTCAAATATTTATTTATATAAATATGGATTCTACAGGATATAATCCATTACTACCATTATTCTTTTGCTGTAATTGTCGCAAATTTAGTCATTGGAAGCCTCCTTCAAGTTGCCTCCTGTATCCTTAAGATGTCCCCCATCATTTTTTGAGTACTTACTTTCTGGCACCATACGTATTCCAGGCTCGTTTTGTACTTTCTATGCTCCAGTCCTAGAATTTCTCCAAGGAGTCCTGGTCCTTTTATTGGAGACTAGTATAAAATAACCTTTTTTTTGTGAGTTGGAGTGAGTACATAACTCTCCTAGTGGTAAAAAGTCACCAGCGCACGGGTAGGAAGAAACAAAGGCTCTGAACTTCCAGTGTTCTGGGGATAAACTTTTTCACAACCATAAACTTCAGTAAAATATGCTTTTCCCAGTTCACTCTAAATTGGAAATCCTTGCTAGATAATGACATAGGACTCACAAAACTGATTGCTATAGATCAACAAGATATAAATACACACATATATATATATTTTAACATCTTTATTGGAGTATAATTGCCTTACGGTGTTGTGTTAATTTCTGCTGTATAACAAAGTGAATCAGTTATATGCATACGTATATCCCCATATCCCATCCTTCTTGCGTCTCCCTCCCACCCTCCCTATCTGACCCCTCTAGGTGTTCGCAAAGCACTGAGCTGATCTCCCTGTGCTATGTGGCTGCTTCCCACTAGCTATTTTACATTTGGTAGTGTATATATGTCAATGCTACTCTCTCACTTCGTCCCAGCTTACCCTTCCCCCTCCCCATGTCCTCAAGTCCATTCTCTACGTCTGTGTCTTTATTCCTGTCCTGCCCTTAGGTTCATCAGAACCATTTTTTTTTTTTTTTTTTAGATTCCATATATATGTGTTAGCATACAGTATTTGTTTTTCTCTTTCTGACTTACTTCACTCTGTATGACAGTCTCTAGGTCCATCCACCTCACTACAAATAACTCAATTTCATTTCTTTTTATGGTTAATATTCCATTGTATATATGTGCCACATCTTCTTTATCCATTCATCCGATGATGGACACTTAGGTTGCTTCCCTGTCCTGGCTATTGTAAATAGAGCTGCAATGAACACTGTGGCACATGACTCTCTTTGAATTATGGTTTTCTCAGGGTATATGCCCAGTAGTGGGATTGCTGGATCATATGGTAGTACTATTTTTAGTTTTTTAAGGAACCTCCATACTGTTCTCCATAGTGGCTGTATCAATTTCCATTCCCACCAACAGTGCAAGAGGGTTCCCTTTTCTCCACACCCTCTCCAGCATTTATTGTTTCTAGATTTTTTGATGATGGCCATTCTGACTGGTGTGATACCTCATTGTAGTTTTGATGTGCTTGGAACACTTACATTAGCCTGCGGTTGGGCAAAATCATCTAACACAAAGCCTATTTTATAATAAAGTGTTGAATATCTCATGTAATTTATTGAATACTGTATTGAAAGTGAAAAACAGAAAGGCTGTGTGGGTGCAGAATGGTTGTAAGTGTGTTGGTTGTTTACCCTCATGATCCTGGGGCTGATGTGGAGCTGTGGCTGCTGCCAGCATCATGAGAGAGGATCATAAAGCATATCGCTAACCCAGGAAAAGATCAAAACTCAAAATACGGTTTCTACTGAATGTGTATCGCTTTCCCACCATCCTGAAGTCGAGAAATCATAAGTGAATCATCATAAGTTGGGGACCGTCTACAGAATAGTGTGAGAGTACAAGAAACACACAAAAGAGAGTGTTCTCTTCCTACAGATATTGATGGATCTTTCATTACAAAATAAAAACCTACCTAAATAGTATGTTTATAGCAAAGTGCAACTGGGACTAAAACAAGTACATTTTTTACCACAATGTTTAACATTTTTTCCTGATTTTTTAATAAGTCAAAGTGAACGAAAGATGATTAAAACTTCTAAGTGGTAATATAATTAAATTAAATGCATAAAAAGCTGTTTAGTATTTGTGGGAAAATAAAACTCACTGTTCACATGGCCTTTAATTATTATTATTGTTTTTATGTCAGCTTAGATTTACCTAAATGTTTACCTATTTCTTTGTCCATATTCCTTTCAGATCATTTTAGTACTTCTTTAAGAAGTTCCTTTGGGCTTCCCTGGTGGCGCAGTGGTTGAGAATCTGCCTGCCAATGCAGGGGACACGGGTTCGAGCCCTGGTCTGGGAAGATCCCACATGCCGCGGAGTGACTAGGCCCGTGACCCACAATTGCTGAGCCTGCGTGTCTGGAGCCTGTGCTCCGCAACAAGAGAGGCCACTACAGTGAGAGGCCCGCTCACCGCGATGAAGCGTGGCCCCCACTTGCCGCAACTAGAGAACGCCCTCGCACAGAAACGAAGACCCAACACAGCCATAAATGAATGAATAAATAAATAAATGAATAAATAAAAATTTAAAAAAAAGAAGTTCCTTTTGTGTGCATCTATTGGTGATAAACTCTCTGCTTTTGTTGTTTGAAATGCCTTTATTATACCTTCACTTTAATATTAAATAATAATAATATTTATATAACATAATTAGGTTAACTATTTCTAGTTAACAGTGTTTCTCTCTGTACTTTGAAGATTATTCCATTATTTGTTTTTTCCATTGTTGCTCTTAAGAAGAAGTCTTAATTCTTGTTCCTTGGAAGTTAATCTCTCTTTTTTCTCTGGATGCTTTTGAGATTGTCTTTGGTGTTCTGCAATTTCATTACAATGTGTTTCTGCATGTTATCTGTAGTGTTTCTAGATCTTAGAATTCATGACGTATATTAATGATTAACTTATGTCAGACTTTCTCATGCTATCCTTTACGTCTCATACACATTTCCTATCTCTCTACCTCTCTATGCTGTATTCCAGGTAACTTATTCAGTTATACATCCAGTCGTGTGTAGGAACTGGCTTGTACAAGCTTACAATAACAAATTGGGCATATCTTTTCCCAAGTCTGTGTTCACTGTCATCACATTGGTAGCTTAAAATGGGCCATGGTGGGAGTAGGTGTACCATAGGAATTGGCAAATACTACAAAAAAGGGTTTTCTTCCACCCCCTGGAGAGCCACTTATTAAACATCTATCAGCACACCACTGTATACAATCAATTTTACTTAGTCTTTCTTCAGCTGTTTAATTCACTCAGAAAGTTTTAATTTCAATAATTGCATTTTTCATTTCTAAAAGTTCTATTTGGTTCTTTTTAAAAATATGGCATTGTCTTTAAAAAAAAAAAAGGTGTTCCTTTATCAAGTTTGTGATTTGCTTTTTTATTTCTGTAAACATTTTAAACATAGCCCAACAACTTTTCTATTGTTTGCTATTCCCTTGACTCACTCATGATGGCTTCCTTTTAAATGTTGGATTGTGCATTTATATATTTTTTTATTCGTGTTAATCCTATTAGGTCTGATATGAGGCTGTGTTCCTCCAGAGGATATTCATGTTTCTACAGGCTCCCAGAACTGCTTTTAAACAGGGTCCACTTTAAGTTAATTTCTCAGCTTTCGATCCGCTTGACCATGCGAGTGGTACAAATTTGAACCCCAAATCACATGACAGTGATAAAAAGGATTCTCAGGGAAGACTTTTCTTCTACCCAGAACCCAGGCTGAGACAAATAATTTTCTTTGTTTTCTTCCATTATTGGCAGGTAGATTTTTCTTGATCTACCATTTCATTGAAGGTGTATCTCTTTGAGTACCCTGCTTACTGCCAGGGTCTTGGTTTCAATTTTCCAATTTGTTCTGGCTGAAGTCTTTTCTCCTATCCCCATATACGTATGTAAACCCAAAGCTCTTGGGTGCAGTGATGGCAAATGCCCCACGGACAGCTGTAGCTTCACCACAGGCTTAACCCTCTGCTTCCCAGCCTCCTCTTTATTTCTGCACCCCAGGTTTTCTCCTCTTTCTTGTGAGCTCAATCAGGAATAAAAAGAGCAATTCTCACACTGTCCTCAATATTTCTGGATGTTTTGAAGTCAAGATAACTAGTCTAAAAAACTTCTGGAAATAAAGGCCACATGTCTTTCAAAAAGATCTTAAGATTAGTATAGTTTAAAATAATAACCATTTGAGAGCTCTGATTAGTGCTAAGTCTTCACTTTTTCTTCAGAATATTCTATAGCAAAAATGTTTTATATACCACAGATACAAAGACACACACATCAACATATTACGTATTACTACTACTATGTGTTGACTGTTATTAGCTATTTCAGAATAGCTATTGATCCTTACAAAACATTTTGTAAACCATGAATAAGTGGAATCAAAGGTTGATACTAAAAGCAGTTTAAATCCTAACCACCATTTGTTTGTCAAATTTTATTTGGCATCCACATAATTTAGACTTCTAGTTTCCTTTGATGTTAGTAACAATACTATGTACTATTTGTAGAAATATGAATATGTACTTTGTATAAATGTGAGGTACACAATTTTGAAATTGTTTTACTTATGTAATTTGTTTTGAGCTTTTGATCAAACTTGTAACATAGGTAGACTTATCTCCTTTTTCAGAAACTAAGAGTCAAAAAGATGCACAACTTTTCCAAGGCCATACAATATCAGTTGAAGAGCTAGAATTGAAATGCAGCTTTCGAAGCTCTAAGTTCAGTGTTCAATAAGCACAAATCAATCAGAAAAACAGGGGCATTTTCCCATTGCCACGGGGAAGAAAATCCTATTGGAATAGAAGACTCTGTGATCAGGGCAGAGGGATATATATACATAAAAGAGTGGCTCAATTTTAATACAGTTTTAATTGTTTATGTTTTTGAGATGTTTTTTTTTCTTTTCCTGAGGGTTATGCTGTAGAAATTTAAGGAACCTTTAATTCAAAAAAGTTCTGCAACATAGACCCTGGTGCAGAGGACTGGTACGTTGAAGGACTGCTCATTCCTTGCCTTTCTATTTCCAATTAACATTCATATAGAAAGAAAAAAAATGTTCACATTACAAAGAGTCAACTAAAAAATATCAATATCAGGAGTTCATTCACTGAAATGATTTTTTTCATGTTGTACGCGATAACAATTTTAAGACACAATCTCTTTAACTTCATAGGCAAATCCTTGCAAACCAATAAACTGGAACTCTTCATGAATTCTTGCACTCACGGTGAGATTTGTGGTGACAGTTTTTGGTTCAAAAGTGCATTCCTGTTGTAAATGGACTGCATGGGATCATTCAGTGGAATGAAGTCCAGTATCACACACACAGCTGTACTCTGAGAAGTAATTTTAGATGTCAAGATAATGTATGTTGAAGCTGTGCAAAAGCACAATCCACCAGTGGATCCCTTTTGGCAAACTGCTGTTTATTGTATTAGTCTCTGGCTGTACAATGATCTGGGAAACTGAAAGATTGGAATTTGTCACTTAGGCCATTCATCCTCAGCTGCCAAGAGGTGGGCATATTCTGACCTCTGGAATTAATGTTGGGCAGAGTTCCATATACCACCCTACTAAGAATGCGGTCACCAAGCTCCAGTAAAGACATCCTGTTTCAGCAATACAGTGTGAAGAAAAATTCACGACTATCAAATTGTTTAGATGTTTCCCATTCATTTTAGTTGGGTAGAAGTCCGTTTTCTTTTTACCTATGTATAAACTAAAAGTGTATCTTGAAATGGTATATTACATTTTTTTTTTCTATAGCTCTAACTTAAAAACAGCTGAACTTATTTTCCTGAATACACATAAAAACTCCTGAGCTGGGATCTGATATATCAAGTTTCAGCCTGAAGCATTTTTTTGAGCCGATGGTTTATGCTGAAAATGCTGACAGATGTCGAACAGCCTCAGAAAAGCAATCTTTAAGGCAGTCCTGGGTAACAGACCATGTGGCTGCTTTGAAAGTGCTAAATTCTTGTTGCCAAACAATTTTACTTAAAAAAATCCTAGCATTTCTTATAGTAAGATTTTAACAGATATTTGAAGAAAGCCATCCATTACTCTGTAGCTGAATTTTTGGAACCTGCTAGTTCCCATTTTGCATTTCTCAGGGCACAAGAAATTCTATTAGATTTATCATTCTCAAGGGTCAGATAAAAGCCAGACTTCTAGAATTATGACCTTTAAAGCATAAAGTAGATATCTAAAATTTTAAAATTGCTGCAGGAAGTCCCTAAAACCAAGAGAATCTAGATGGTAAACATTTGCTATATTTCTGGCAGTGATTTTTCTTTGCTGGGATACTAAAATATGAGTCAGGGGAACTACAAACAACACAGGTCTGATCAGAAACAACTGAATGTTTATAAGTACTCTACAGGGGGTTCAGACTTTCCCAGGAGGGTAATAATTTAAAAGATGTCAGTGGATGCAAATGAATTTCAGCCGTAAGAAGGGAGAAGAGGTGAATAGTACTTTTGTCTCCGGGAGACTTGGAATTTCAGACAGGCTCCATTTTGGATAATTCTATTTAGCCTGCCTACATTTTCTGATGTTGTTTCAGTTGGGAATGATAGAATGATATTCCTTATCCCTGCATCCTGAACTGTTCAGCAGTGTTTTGTCATGCTGTTAACAGCCGTCAGGTTCCATGGCTATGCAGATAGATGAGTTCCCTGCTGATATAAAAAGGTCTTATGAATTACATCTTGTGTAAAAGAGAGCAAAATTCTTTTTACAAAGTAAGTATAACATGAGTAAGAGCCGAAGCTTTTTTCTTCTCCTATTGGTCCTCTAGCATACCCTGGTCTCTGATAGCCTAATAGATTATCTAGATATTTTAATGTATTGCTGTGCTCTTTGGAGAACTGTTTTTACACTAATTTTTCTCCAAAGCTAAGTACATCCTTTCATCCTCTTGAGTTATACCATGATACTTAAGCAATCTTCTAAAAGTCTGAATACTACATAAAGTGGCACAGAATGCTGTTTTGCAAAGGAAAAAAGTCCACCTCTCTGGATTCACGAGCATATTAAGTCATTAGCAGGAGGAAGAGTCCACCTACAAGAAATATACTAATGAGATAAAATGGAATGGTATGAAAAATGTAAGCAACTTTATGATGTTATTACCATACCAAAAAGTCATAAAGGAGAACAGAAATGCCAAGTCAACTGCCACTAATCAAGTAGAAAGAAGATATTCTATAATAGCATTTATTATCCTCTTTGAAAAAAATGATAGAATGGTTAGTTGAAAGGTAAAATATAATACTCTCTGCCTGTTAGGTTTATCAAATTTGCACAATTTGAAAAAAACAATAGGTATTTTATTTTCAGAAATCGACACCAATTTAGCATTTTGTATGTATCACAGACACGCATCACACAATGTACATATTTACTGATTCATTTTAATGTTTTTTTTTCCTGCCTCTCCTCCTCCTTCTGGCCTCAGGATGAGTTATTTATATACATGTGGATTTGGTGCTTTTCTGTTTCTAACTCTCCACAGTATAGCAATCCTCTTCATAAATCACTGTATCATTAAAATGATTGTGCATAACCACTTAATTCAGAAAAATAAATCCTGGAGGCAAAATTACTCTTTGGCCAGACTAACTTAAATAACATGTATATTCTTTAGAAGCTTAGTGAACACTGTTTTCATTTATTCCATTCTAGTGAATTCAACTCAGGGGATGAACCTTTGGGATTTTTAAAAAATCTTAATTTAGAAAATGGCTATTTGTAATATATCACTGTATAAATATTACCTCAATGTGAAATTCAGAACAGAATATTTCATAATTATTTTCTTATTAAAATGATATAAAATTAATGACAACTAGGTCAAGACTATATCAGACCACAACCAGTTGACTAAAGATGGATCACTTACTCTGAAGCAAACTAGGAAAGGAAAATGAGTACCACTGACCATAAAAGCCATTTCTGTACCTGCACAGAACATAATAATAGCAGCAGCAATCACTTACTGAGAACTTCTAAGTGCCAGGAACTGAACTAAGGGCTTTACTGATTTTATTTTCTCATTTAGTCATTACAATAATCCTTGAGGGGTGTGTGTTTCCTAATTTGCATATGAGGAAACTGAGGCTCACACAGATTCAATAATTTGTCTAAGTGTGTAAGCCAGGATTCAAAATGCTTGCACCATTAGAAAATAGTGAATACACTTTTAAATGGATGACCAAATATGTAGTGGAGGAATTGGTAGAGTATCCAAGAAGGGAAAAAGTCTAGAGAAGTGAGAAGGGAGAACTGATCTTCCCAGGCATGTCTCTGGGGTCAGGAACCCTTGATATTGGGAGTGGAGTATTGGAAGGTTACCCAGAAAGTGTGACACCTTAGCTAATACAAATTACATTATTCATTTATTGAAAATGCTACTGGGAAGATGGGGAGGTTGGGTAGGGCTGATAGCACCTCTCCAGAATTTGAATTTACCATTTGCCAGCTCTGTGAAACTGGGTAAGTTATTTAATCTCTCCAAGTAGTGGTCTCTTCTACCACAAAATGGAAATAAGAACTGCAACCCATAAATATTTGTTGAGAGGACTGAATGAGATTTTTAAAACACCAGCACAATGCCTGACACATATCTAGGCATTAAACAAATGTTACTTCCCTCTTCTCTCTTGTACTTACATAAGTTTTACAGACATTTTCATATGTTAAACGGATTATTACTAAGCTTTTTCCCAGCTTTTCAAATTTTGGGGTTTCTATTTTCTGTTATTTTTCTGGTTTGCATTCGTTATGGTAAACAAAATATTCTACACATAGATGTGTGACAAATTTTGGTAGACTCTGGACTTGAGTCTTGGCTCTACCATTTACCTAACCAATGATATTTACATGTTAATTCATCAACAGTCAAGCTAATTCCATTGTCTTTGTAGGTGATCTATTCTGGCTTCTTTTAAGATCTCTTTGTCTTATAGTTTCATTATGATGCACCTAAGTGTATACTTATTATCATTATTATTTAATTCTATTTAGGACTTGCTGTGCTTTCTGAATCTGAGAATTGGTGGACTTCAACAATTTTAGGAAATTCTCTGTCTTCCTGCCTTTCTCTTTCTCCTCTCTCTCTTTTTCTCTCTCTCTCCTCCCATCTCCCTCAATATACTTCTAGTATACAGAATTGGATTAACCATAATTCTTGGTTCATGGTACACTTTCATCATTGGTCAATGTATAAATCAATTTTATTTATTTACTTAGATTTTAAATTAGTTATTTTTATAATGTAATTAGCACCTGTGAATCCATTACCCAAAACAAAAGCTAGTACTTTTTAAATAACTGCATCTACTCATAGGGGACATTCCACCAACTCATCTCCCTGTCTCTGTCACCCAAGTTAACCATCTGTGAAAACAACCATCATTCCCTTACTTTCCTTTCATTATTGTTTTATTGCATCTATATGTAGTTTTAAAGAGTTCTTTTTATCAGTTATTTTAATTTCATAAAAGGAATACACTATACATAATTTTTAAAATTTACATTGCTAATTCATGCATACTATTACATGTACTGTAGTTCACTTGTTTGGGATGCTGTATAGTACTCCACTGTGAAAATATACTACGATTTATTCATTTCCCCTTCTACTGATGGCCATTTAGATTGTTCCAGATTTTCATTATTATAAACAGTGCTATTGTGAATATTCTGCTATTCCTTTTTTGAATACTGCCTTTTCGCCATTCTCTGCTTCCTTCTAGAACTCTGATTAGACACATGTTAGACCTACTCAATCTATGATCTCAGTTTTTTTCTTTGTGGGTTTTATTCTGGTCTGAACTTTATTTTGGTCGGTGTATTCATGTCACTACAGATTTTCCAGTTCACTAATTCTTTATTCAGTTATATCTAATTTGTTTCTTTGAAACTTTTGATTGAATTTTACAGTTCAATGATTGTATTTCATTTCTAGAAGTTACTCCTTCCACCCCACCAATCTGCTTGCTCTTTCTTGCTTATACTTACAAGCTTCTCTTTTACTTCTTAAACATATTAAACATTTAAATTTATTTCTGTGCCTAATAACTCCAATCTCTTTTCTTAATGGTCTGATTTCCCTGTCTGTTGTTTCTCTTGGTTCTCAGTAGTGGCTTGTTTCCTTATGTCATTCCTTTCTTTGTTCCTTGTGAACTATTCATTTTCCTTGGAACTCTATCTGAGGGAGTTATTTAAGAGCTGGGTTAAACTTGCATTTTTCCAGAGATGATTTATGTTTGCTTCTGCTAATTTCTCTGGGGTACTACTAACCCAGGAAAATTAAATTCTGTATTTGAGGTTTTCCACAACACACATGTAATGTCAATTCAGACCTTACACTCAAATGAGGGCAGGTTTGGTGCTATACAGTCTAAAGGCAGATCACCACCACCACTGTCCTTCCGTTTAGTGCCAAGGTCAATAAAGGATCATTTCCTTGCTTCACCCTTCTGGACACTGGGTCTATTTCTAGTTATGCTCTTATACTAAGGTTGCCGGGGTTTTTTTTGTAATACCAGCCTGTATGACAGTCTCTTGTTAGATTCCTTAGAAATGGTAATGTCCTAAGCTTTACACCTGTTCCCCAGGCCTTCTTTGGCCACCATGATGAAGGCTCAGGATCTCTAGTTTGGGTGAAACCCTCAGAATGAAAACCAGTTCTAGTATTTGCTCACCTCCCAGGTTTCTTGCTTTTACCTTATTTTATGGTCTTTGTGAATTCTTTCCTTCAATCCATTTGGCAATGCATTTAAAAACAAATTTTATGTATTACATTCAGCATTTTAACTATAATTGTGTTGGGGTGTCCATCAGGGTATCTGGTCTGTTTGCCATTCTGTTTAAAATAGAAGTCTGTCTGTCCCCATTTCAACATTCATTTTCTATTGCAACAGTTTCTTAGTCTCCAGTCCTATATCTTAATAGATTAGATATACTAATACTCACTCCTAGTATAACACTCTTATTAAATATAAAGATGATCCCATGTTTAAATTTCTTTAATGACTGCATAGTGCTCTTAGGATAAAGTCCAAACTCCTGCCCATGGCATACAAAACCCAGCAAGATTTGTCCTCTGTCTACTTCCCCTGCTTCTCAGCCTCCTTTGTACCTCGTCATTCAAACTTCATGCAGTCATAGCCATCTACCTTTGGTTCCCCCAGTATATTCTCATTCCTCTGAATTTTTACTTATACTGTTCCTCTGTCCGGGATCTACTCCCTTTTCCCCAGCCTTCTCCCAGATTCTTACTTGTACCCTTCAAAACTCATCTCAAAAGTCACTTTCTTGGGCTCCCCTGGTAGCACAGTGGTTGAGAGTCTGCCTGCTAATTCAGGGGACACTGGTTCGAGCCCTGGTCTGGGAAGATCCCACATGCCGCGGAGCAACTAGGCCCGTGAGCCACAAATACTGAGCCTGCGCGTCTGGAGCCTGTGCTCCGCAACAAGAGAGGCCGCGACAGTGAGAGGCCCGCGCACCGCGATGAAGAGTGGCCCCCGCTTGCTGCAGCTAGAGAAAGCCCTAGCACAGAAACAAGGACCCAACATAGCAATCAATCAATCAATAAAATAAATAAATCTTTAAAAAAAAAAAAAAAAGTCACTTTCTTTTCAAAGCATTTTCTGATCCACATCCTTGCTTGTCAGGAAAACATAATTAGGCACCTCTCATCTATGCTCTCTAACAGAAATATTACCGTGATGATCATAAAAGGTGATGATAAATGACTTTCTTATCAGCCTCCCTTACGAGGGTGGGAGCTCTTTGAGAAGAGGAATTCTTTCATGCTTTATACCCAGCACCAAACATAGCCGGATGCGTGGAAGGGGCTAACTAAATGTCTGTGGGATGAATCAGTGAACCAATTGGGTACAGCTACACTTACAAGTTTGGTAAATGTGATGAGGAAGACTTATTCTAATGGATAACAGGGTGTGTGTGTGTGTGTGTGTGTGTGTGTGTGTGTGTGTGTGTGTATGGGTGCGCGCGTGCATGTGCGCGCTTGCTGTGCGATTTAGATTATCTGCTCTTTAAAATTATCTGCATAATTTCCAACTTCCCATCAATAAAGAAAACTGAGAGCTAACTTTCCATTCACTCTGCCCTACAGAGTTTGAAATACTTGACTTATTGCCATCGTACCCCAAATGTGTTTGGGGCTAAATTAATAGGGAGAAAAGCCATTAGTTCACTTAGGAAACCTTTAACTCGCAAGTGTCAGAGAACTGCTTGGCTTCAAACATTATTTTCTTTAGCATAATCAATTTCCCTTTCCAAAGGAACCTCAAATAAGAAAGCAATATACAGCTGAAAAAGTACTTTTAGAGAAACAAACATTTTTAAAGGTCATGAAACTAAAGCTTTGTGTTGAATTTTTTTCTATGAAATGGAGAGATAACTGTTAGGGTCTCAGGCTAACTCCTCTGAAACTCCCGGAAAGGGAATTCTTATTCCCTCTATGCATACAATAATGTTTTTTTTTTTCCTAAGGTATATTTTAAAAGGATGCCAGTTTAGCAAAAACTCTAGGCACATCTGATTTGGACATGAGACCTTACATGTTAGTCATCAACAGACAATGGATTAAAACCTTTATTGGGCTATAAAATGTGAAGTATTCTGAAAGCCTTTGGTATTAGTGTATTTAGAGGAAAATAATTAAAAGAATGTCAATGTTTTCATAAAAATAAATTTCGTGATATGTTTACATGTATCCTTTTGTGTACACACAGACACACACACACACACAGGCAATGGAATTAGAATTCTGATGGCTATTTTTCTCAAAATTTAAACCATCATCCATTAATATTTTGAAGCAATTCCTAGTCTATTTCTAGTTTGAGCTGAGTCCATCATAAAAACACTGTGAGAAAGGAAACAAACTGCATAGATTCCATTTGGCAAATCAGGGGCCTGTAGATCTGACTGTGGTTCAGCCTCTGGCGCCATCAGTTGGGCTCAAAATCAAAAGCTGTGGAAGGAGGTAATTAGCAGGCACTCTAGACCACTCAGCTGGCATCAGCAGGCTTCTTATAGCCACTGGGAAAGTGGGTGGGAAGGGGTTCAGAAATATTCTCTAAAATAATATTGTTCCTTTAGAATACATGATTGCAATTATAGGGCTATTTTTATGGAGAAAAAGTTAACTTTGATTAACGTTCATATTGACACATTTGTTAAGGTGTCAATATTTAATTAGAAAGTTCAACTACTAGCAAGGACAATCATTACAGTGTCATATACAATAAGAACACGACAGTAGAAGTCAACATCATCTAACCCACACACGAAGGTAAAAAGGTAAGGTCACCTGGGCATAGCGACCACCACCAATTCTTGGTGAAAAGGGGTGCAATTCCCCATTTCGTTAATTCCAGCAGAAATTAAACCAAGGAGAGGCATTTTGCCAAAGCAATGAAAATATAACTATGCAGGTCACATTCAGAGGATAGAGTCCTCTGAATCTTGCCTGATCAGGCTGTTGATTTCTTAAACCTGAGTGTTAAACGGAAAGAAATTGGCTACGTTCAAGCCACTCGATTTGGCTATAGACGTGATTATTTACAGATGAAGGCGAAGCAGCCCTGAAGTGAACAGAAGATCGGAAGACTGTGTTCCAAATTGACCAGCTGAAGGAAAGTTTATATTTTAAAAAAACAATCACTTGGTCAGTGACTCATGGGGAAAGACTTCTTAAGCTTTCTTCAGGGAAACCCCAGTAAATAACATGTGTAATAAAATGGAGATGGTGTTGTCTGTTTTGTTGGGCCGTTCAGTCCACATAACAAACCTTTTGGCAAAAAAAGGAACATTCTGAACCCGATTCTCTCTGGGAAACCCCTAAACAGCAAGAACTACTGTGGCTTCCTTACAGTTTTACAGAATATTTTGTATCTCAGACTTGCATGTGAAATAAAAACTTGGAAGAAATGTGGAAAAAAATCTGCTTTTTGTTATAGGGTTGAGGATTTTTCAGTTGGTTGCTTCCATGATTCACACTGCACTCCACTGCTCTGAAACTCAAAACCACATATCATAAAAAGCAGCACTGGCTCGAGTTAATTCTTCCTGCTTTGTCCCTAGGAGAACCAAAAGCTCGAAGTGTGGCCCACATGACACACAAGAGAAATGAATGAAAAATTCTCGGCCTGCTTCAATTTCCTGGAATATGGTGTAAATCATGTGCTTTAAAAGAGATCTGGAGTTCTACTTTTTTCTAATGTGGGGTTTAACTGACATAATCTATAACAGTTTCAGTTCCTCTCTTTTTAATTAGCAAAAGCTTTTGGAATTTTGTTGTTTTTGGTCTCTAAGAACATCGTGCAAGGAAAAAAACAAGGTTGAACAAAATAAAATGTGTTTCTAAATGATTAAAGAAAACCCTGTCTGTTGGGGATAGGAATGGTCAAAGTTCTCTATTCCCCAACCCCCTGCCCAGAATGCTTTGTTCAAGCCACATGGTGTCTAATCAGCATGTCTTTAGATTATTTTATGTTAATTAAAATTATGGTTAGTTTCTGAGGTTAATGTATACATGTACATGTGGCTTCAAAGGCTTCCCAAATTACTGGCTGAGCTCCCTTGCCTTGGGCAGGCCTGATCTGTGATAAAACTGACCACATTAAACCAAGTTTATTGCTATGGAGTTTTTTAACTCAATGTAGAAAATACATTTTGCAGGTCTCTTAAAGAATTTCCTTTGAAACCACTCTCTCAGGATCTCAAAAGAGGAAAAGGGGCAGAAAAGAAGAAGAAATGTAAATGGAAAATAACAAAGGAATTGGCTCATATCAGGAAAAAAAAAAACCAAACAGCTTTACAGATTACTGAGAGGCAACAAATGAAGGACAGAACAAGACTGTAATAGATCACAACTTCTACAACATGCTTGCTTTTATTTTTAACTAGAGAAATGTTGCAATGCATTGATTGAATGAGAGGAAACCCTACCCGCCCAAACAATGAGAAATGATTAATACTATATATTCTAATTTATTTTTCACTTTTTGTCATACAGATGGTAGAACTCATGCCGAGTGCTCAATGTTTGTCAGAGACTGTAATTAGGAAAAGCTCCTAAGAGTGGTCAGCATAAGCCTTAATGGTCAAAGCTGCAGAGAAGCCCAGTGAGAGTTGGGCAGGGGACCTGTATGGGAGATGGGAACAAACAAACAGAAGTTGGGACCAGCAATGGGGACAGAGTGGTGCTTCCTCTGAGAAGAGGAGGCTGTCAACCCACAACTTATAAGGAAATGTGTTAACCTATATCTGATTCTGATGACATACTAAATTCCCAGAATAAATCTAACCCCAAAGATTTGGAAGGGGCATATTTTTCATTTACATCATCATCTATTCCTTAAAACTCTTCTTGGTTCAGGCCCTCACATCCTCTCTCCTTGACTACTATGAGAATCTCCTGACGGGTCTCCTGGCTCCCATTAAATTTATCCTTCACACTGCTGCTAGACTAAACAGTCTAAAACACCACTCTGACCTTTCATAGTTTCTCGATGGCACAGGATGAAGTACACTATCCTCAGTGACTTGATCCCCTGCCTGCTGTGAGGGCAGCAGTCCTGCCACGCCTGACCTCAACAGTTAGGTGTTGCCCATTAGCATGCCTTCCCCTCCCTTCCCACAGGTTACTGGGTGCTCCTTAGGAGCCACTGAACCCTGAATATACCTTTTATCACCCTCTATTGTAAGTTTCTGTCAGACAGTGAGCTCCTTAAGGAGAGAACTCATGGACCTAGTAATTTTTGTATTCTTGACACCTGGCAAGTGCTCGATAAAGGTTTAGTGAACTGAACTGATGTGAAATGAGAGAAACAATAAATCACATCAAACTACAACAGACAGGACAAGCAGGAATGATGTATAAAAGAAGGCTGGCTCTCAGGTTGCCCTCACCTATCGGAGACTAGGAAGTTACCTGGGGAAGTCTAGGCAAGTACACTGGCTCCCTAAAGTTAGGGGGAAGATTCAGGAAGCTATTGCCTTGAAATCTGGCTGAACACCAAGTGTTTGCTGTACCTCTGGGTGCTTTGACCCCTAAGCATAGCATGCAAAGACTACTTCAGACTGCAGTACTTTGATGGAGCAGATAACCTGCCAGGCCAGGGCACCATTCATTTCTCAGCAGATGACAATCTAATGCTAACAACAGGTCAAGGGCAAGAGTGATTGACAGAGGTGAAGTTCTAAGGCAATATAAGCCACTGCAAATGTCTAGAAACAGACTGGTGGAAACATAGATGGAAACAGATAATACAGTTTGAGTTAACATTTTCAAGAATAGCATCACCCTGTCCTTGTCTTACAAGGGCAGCAAATGCAAACTTTCAATACTGTCAGAAGTCAGGAAGGAAATTTAGTTAAAGGTAGACTCCAAAGTGATACCAAGAATGGAATAGTCTTTTACACATTGAAAAGGAACAACTTAACAACCAAAATATTTCACAACCAGAGGTTATTCTCAACTCTCCTTTGAAATCAATCAAACTTTATTTTCTATTTAGAAAAACAAGTGTCAATGAACATCATGGGCAAACTTGGCAGGGTACAAAGTGTGGAAATCACCAAAAGAGGGAAAATGTGGACATACCTTTTAACAAGTTAATATTATTTAGCAGAACAGTTCTAATAAGCAAAAGGTAAAAGAAAGAAAGAAAAAACGAAAACTATAAACCTGTACAAATAAACTTTCTGCTGTTTATGTGTGTCAAGTTCAGATCCACTTTCACTCTGGACTTAAAACCAAAATTAAGTACTAGTTATACACTTCGGCTCATCTGGAAAACTCCCTGGAAATTTTCAGAGCTTCTTAGCACAGAAGTACAAAGAGATATGGTAATGACTTCCCTGAACAAACAAATATACAGAAAAGAGTGAGCTAGTTTGAGCTCTCAGGCACACCCGGTGGCGGCTCTGATCCTGCGCCATGAAGAAATGTATTGGGCCTCTCTAGATCTTCCTTCCAGTCTGGGGACTGCCAACGGTCATTTTCAACGAGGAAAAGTAATGATTCCTCACCATCAGTGTCAGAGCTGTGAACAGAATCCGTTCACAGCCTCTCTAGCTACTGGCAAACTGATTTGCTATTGCTCACAGCTGACAGGGACTTGGGATGGGGTGTGATGAGAAAGCTGAAATTTCTGGTAAACCTGGGCTTAGGGCACGATTCTTAACATTACATCAATATACCTCACAGTAGAATCAAAGGCTATGAGTGTAAAAATCTTCCTCGATGTGACAGAAGGGAAATATTAATAGCGTTTGCACCTTGCACAATGGCTGCTGTTAGTACCTACAGTAGTAATTCTAAAACTTTGGATGCTATAAAATTACCCTGGCAGCTTATTTAAAAATGCATATTCCCAGGTGACATCCTCAAATATTCAAATTCAGAAGACTTGGGAGTGGCCCAGGAGTTTGCATTTTTAATGAGAAACTTGGGGGTGTCTGGTGCAGGTCAGATGGACCATGCTGAGAGTCAGAGGCTGCTCCTGGTCCTGCTGCCTACTCTGCAACAGCGTTCCCCATCAAACAAGATGATGTTTTTAAAAGTGGGGGGGGGGATGGGGAGGTTATTTGATAAGTTCAAGAATTGCAGTGAAACACATTTACATGTTTCTTTATTCCAGGACTCTCAAATTTTAAAAAATGCGAATGTACTCTGTGTCTCACCAGAAGAGAGACAAAGAATACAATGTAACCAAAACATTTTTAATCATCAAAACACTTCCTTCTCCTTTAAATAGGCTGAGCATACTTTGGGAAATGCTGCTACTCAATATATAGAACTTTCATGTAAGAATACATAAAAGCAGAGAACTACTGAGTAGGATAATCCGTAATACCTAGACGGAGATGGTTTATATTCGGGCATATGAGAATACCCTGGAGCAAAGATGAGGCTATGAACAAATTCTGAAGGTAAAAGCCAAGCAGTAGCTCAGCAATAGTAGCCCAACTGATGCTTTTCAGGGCGTTAGCAATAGCAAGCCTTTGGTAAATAGTAAGCTCAGAAAAGGGATGATATTTGGAGAAAGAGGATGGTATTGGGAGTCAGCGCAACTAGTGGGTCCAGAACCATAGCACTTTAACAAAGCTTAAAAAACCATGTGAGTACAAAAAACAATATTGAAGACAGCCAACACCTTTTGAGAATTGACTTTATTCCTGGCACTGTTCTACATACATCACAAGTATTATTAGCTTACTTGGTCATTGTGAGGTAGAGATTATCATCAAGCTCCATTTAACAAATGAAGAGAGAGGCTCTGAGCAGCTTGCACAAAGTCACCCCACTATTAAGTGGCAGAGCTGGGATTTCAGCTCACACTGGAGCTTTAAAACTCTGCACTTCTTTGTTGCCCTAATCAGGAGGGTCAATAGGTTTCAGTTAAAGGAAACTATTTGAGAAGAAGGGATTTTTTTTTTTTTTAAGCGAAAGGCAGATGATCAAATTGGCAAGGATTAAATATGAAGGTAAAAGAAAATTGTAATACTCATTGTAGGTTACGGTTAGGTGAGATGTTAGGAATGTGAATCACTCTAGCTTTGAGGCAAGTAATCAAAAACTCTGTAATTATTCATTCCCTTTGATAGCAATTCCACTTCTACAAGTCTACCCTAAGGAAATAATCAGAAATGAATACGAGGAATCATGCACTAAGATGTTTACTCTAAATTTACATACAATAATAAAAATTATATTGAAATTGAGTATGTACATCAGAAAGTTCATGAACTCTAAATTCAAAACTGGGTTTGAATTAAATCCTGACTCCTTCACTTATTAGATATGTGATCTTTGGTTAGTTTGCAAACTTTACTAAGCCTCATGTTCTTCATCTCTAGAATGGAGAAGATAGTGTTTACTTTACAGCAGGGATTCTCAACAGCAGTACTATTGACATTTTAAGCAGGATAATTCTTTGCTGTACAGGGCTGTCCTGTGCCTTATAGGATGTTTAGTAGCATCCCTGGCCTCTACCCACTAGATGCCAGTACCACCCCCCAACCCAACTGTGACAGTCACAAATGTCTCTAGACATTGCCAAATGCCCCCAGCTGAGAAGCACTGCCTTACAGGACTGTTGTGAGGATTAAATGAACTAATTTAAAGATATCTAGTGGCGAAGGGAAAGAGAGAAATACACAGTTTTTGAATGGGGAACCAGGTAGAAGAAAGAAAAGTCTATATATCTATAGACAAAGACATAGATAGAGATTATCTATCTATCTATCTATCTATCTATCTATCTATCTATCTATCTATCTATCTAGAGAAGAAAAGGCCAGTAGGAGAGAGAATAAAAATCCAAGACATGGAAATAACTGATAAAGCAAAGCCCCAAATATATGCTGAAGGGATGGCCTTGTCAAAGAAGAGGAACATCCTCTGACCTGGGAGTACAGAAAGAAAGGATGAAGAAATGAAAGAATTCTGAGGATTTTCCTTTTTATAGTAATGCTATTATCCCCATTTTGAGAAAAATTAAGACATAAAAAGTTCTCTTTCTCAGGGTACAAAATATGTTGATAGAGTTGGGAATAAAACACAATTAACTTATACATACTGGAAAAAAAAAACCCTAGTAATTTATTTCATTAGCATTTTATTGTGCCTAGCCCTAAAGAATGAGGTGTGTAAATAGTCTGGCAAAGTAAAAAATTTAATGTACATGGGAGTAATTTCAGGTGAATGAATCATGGTGACCAAGCTAATGGCTAGAGGTTTTGGAAGCTACTTCTGCCTGTGTCACTAACTTTCCTTATCTATTCTTACTTTTCCCCTGATTTCCCTCCTTTGCACTTTCACCTACTTCTTCCCTCAAAACTCTATGTCTAAGGTCACAGTGTGTGACTTGTTTCTTCCATCATTTATGTCCATTCATTGAATCATTGCACAAATATTTACTCACTACCTATTATGTCCCAAGTTCTAGGGATATAATAAGTTAACAGAACCACAGAGGGGATCTTGTCTTCATAGAGTCTGAAGTATAGTTAAGAAGACAGACAATAAACAAATAATAAACCAATAAATGTAACACAGAAGAATATCACACAAATCAACCAATATACAAAATGCTGTTCTGCCAAATTTCTGCCTAATGTTCCCTGTCTAGTACTTAAAATTTAAATACTGCTTTTTCACGATTTGGGAGGCCTTTCTATTTAGTAGCAGTTGTAATACACTGTCTTTGTTAAAGAACTATTCCTGGACCACAACCACCATGTCATTATGTCATTTTATAGAATCCAAGCTGAAATTAATTAATTAATTTTACTTTTTGGTCATGCCACGAGGCATGTGGGATCTTAGTTCCCTGACCAGGGATCGAACCTGCCCCTCTGCATTGGAAGCACGTAGTCTTAACCACTGGACCGCCCGGGAAGTCCCCAAGCTGAAATTTAGATGTCTGCCACTCTCTGATGTGACATTTGTATTCTAAAAATCCATAATACTATAATCTTTATACTTCTGTCCCTCTGTAATTCATTATAACTATAACCCTCTCAGCACTTCACATGAATTGGAAATGTAAAATTGTTAATAGCCTTCATAAAACTTGGCTTCTATAACCGACTTCAGTAATTTTGTCACATTTTAAGAAAATCAAAGTATCAAAGTTATGCTTCAATGCTTGACAAACTCTACCTTTATATGGGCTGAGCAAATTTATATGACTGGCTTTATCTTTGGGTCTGGATGTTGCCATCTTAAAGTGACTTAAAAAAATCTTTATTGGCAGACAATACATTCCATACCTTACCCAAAAAAAGTTTCTGCTTACAATCCATGAGTTGGATTGTTGGACCACATGGAAAGGGAACAATAAGCTTAGGTTAGAACATTAGAAACGTTTTTCTTGATAAAGACTCAGATTTTAACCATACTTTACTGAGTCTCTTTTTATGTCTCGTTCTAATGCTCAAATATAGAAAGATTTTGACTTTTTTTTCTGTTTTCATGGAATTCCAATTTTGAAATAGGCTTTTAGTGGTAGCACATAAAAGTTATCCAAATTTATAAAAATTGGGCTTTTCTTTTTGTTTGTTTTTTAAATTTTATTCATTTATTTATTGGCTGTTTTGGGTCTTCATTGCTGCACGTGGGCTTTCTCTAGTTGCGGTGAGCTGGGGGCTACGCTTTGTTGCGGTGTGCGGGCTTCTTATTGTGGTAGCTTCTCTTGTTGTGGAGCACAGACTCTAGCAGTACGGGCTTCAGTAGTTGTGGCACATGGGTTCTAGAGCACTGGCTCAGTAGTTGTGGCGCACAGGCTTAGTTGCTCCGCGGCATGTGGGATCTTCCCGGACCAGGGCTCGAACCCGTGTCCCCTGCATTGGCAGGCAGACTCTTAACCACTGAGCCAGTGGGGACGTCCCAGGCTTTTCTTATTTAATGAAAGACATATGTTCACAAAAAAGTGTTGGTGAAGGCAATTCTTTGTTACACTCACAGTCCTTGACCTCATACCACTTGTCTAGGTATATAAGCTCAAGTTTGAAAATCTTTTCAGTTATTGTCACACTTTCTAAGGCAACCTATCAAATCAAAGGGTAAGGAATATTTTTCATGTGAAGCAGATACTGCTGAAGCATAATGGGAAGTGTAAAGTGCTTATAAACCAGAGTTTGTAGTCTGAACAGATTCCAGTTCTTCAACCAATTTTAGGTGAATTTGACTCAGTTAATGAAGGTTATAGGTCCAAATCTTCATAGGCTAAATTGGGTATGAGAGGTCCTTGCATACTTATTTCAAGCTAGGTCAGGGTTTATCAACTTCAACACTATTGACACGTATGACTAAATAATTCTTTATTGAGGAGGCTATCCTGTAAATAATAGGATATTGGCTTCCACCCACTATATTTCAGAAGTATCTCCCCAGTCCAACAATCAAAAATGTCTCCAGACATTGTCAAATGTACCTGGGGAGCAAAATCACCCCTAGTTGAGAATGACTGATCTAAGTGGAAACAGTACTTTTTTCCAATTTCTTACTTGAGGGAATAATTGCAGTGATAGAAAAATTTCAACAAGCTGATCCTTTTTTAAAGCTCTATTTTGCTCTTTGTATCAAATTGTCATTTTTTTTTGCCCAATTCCTTTAAGTGTCACTAATTCTTCCTTTGAAGCCATGTGACACAAAATGAGAAAATTTGAGACTAATGGCTAATTACTTCAAAGAGGAAAATGAAAATGTCCAAATTAGAACCTTTCTTCAATTAAAACTTGGTCAATAATAATAATTTTTGCTGAAGAATGTGTGTTGTCGCTATGTAAAGGTGGTCTTTAGTGTTCCATTTTGCGTTAAATCCCCAAATAACACTAGCCTTTTCTATTTTAGGGCTGATTCAATCAGTTGGCATGTAATTGAATACACCTTCTAAATTCTTATTTAAATACTATTCTGTTTTCATTTTAGAACTTTTACTAGATTCTGCTTATCCCAATAATTAAGGGAAATGCATTCCTAATTCTGGACTAAAATAGCATGTATCAAGTTGAGGCAAACAAAATGCAAATGCTTTAGAAAAAGAACATGGTTTTAAGTTAAAATATGTTAGTCCTTTTTATCATTTCTTAAAAACTAGAGTCCTGAGTGACTTATTTTAGGTTTTGTTCTGGGATACTTGCCTACCTGCTCCATCCATTTAGAATGCTTAATTTTTAATATGCAAGTGTATGGCTTCCATGTAGTAATTATCATTACCAACTGGGTTCAGGCATACACTCACCTGGCCTTCTTCTAGCTTCCTACAAATTGCCTCATACTCACTTGCTCAGTCTACCTAAAAGTTACTGCTCTCTCCCCAACTTCCCCCCATACACTTTCTGTATAAATTTTTTTCTTATCTTATTGTATTTCTAAGTTTATAAAGATAATACATGAGTGTTGTAACAAGTTAACATATGGATGTCTAAAGAGGTTAAAAATAATTCCTAACTTTTCTTCAAACCCATTTCCTACACCTTTCTCTATGCTCTTATAAACACATACAGAAACATGTATGTGTACATATGTACGTGTATACATACACACACACACACACACACACACACACCCCTGTTCTTTCTCAGTCTCCTTTACTGATTTCTCCTTTTCTGTTATCTTTCTAAAGAATAGATAATTCTGTCCTCAGCTCTCTTCTTTTTGCTTCTATACTTTGCTTCTTTCTCCTTAGGTGCCAAGATTTTAAATATCTAACAACTTCTAAATCTCTGTCTAAAGGCCTCTCCTCTGAGCTTAGATTTATATATTTATCTGCCTAGAAGACATCTCCATTGGGATGTTTAAATAGACATTCAAATATTTGATTCTGCCCTCCAAGGTACCTGGTAAGATGGTACTTCCTGCCCGTTTGAATTTAGGTGCGGCCATGTGGCTTGCTTTGGACAATGAAAAGGGTACAGAAATTACATGTCACATTCAGATAGAAGCATTAACAGTCAGTGTATTACTCTCCACCCATTTCCTCTGCCATGGTGATCAGTAATAATCCTATCAGCTTGAGTCCTGAAGTGGGAATAACAAGGAACAGAGTCCCAGGCAGCTTGAGATGCACATGCAGCATGAGCAAGAAATAAATTTTGTAGTTTGCAGCCACCAGACTTTGTGGAGTATTTGTTGCAGCAGTATAACTTAACCTATCCTGACTAACCACCGATGTGTATTAGGATCCCAAATTTAACATGGTCAGAATGAAACGACCCACTCCATTTTCTCCTTTCCCCATCTTACTCATTTTATTAAATGGCACTAACACACACCCATCATCCAAGATCCAATAATCTTTTTTTATTTTACTCTTTCTCTCACTTTCCAAATCCAGTCCATCAGTAAATCTTAAAGGTGTGGCTCTACTACCAAAATGTATCCCGAATCCAACTACTTCTCACTATTGCCACTACTGTGACCCTAACCCAAGCCATCATCATCTCTCCTCTGCACTGACTCAGCAGCCTCCCCATTTTCCCTCTAAACACCAATTCTCTCTTTAATCTTTATTACTGTTTTTTCTTATTGATTTCTTAGAACTCTTTAATTTTGGCAAAGATATTAATTCTTTACCTTCCATATGTGTTGCAAATGTTTTCTCCAATTTTAACTTTTTTTTTTACCCTGTTTATTTTTTAGAGTCAGATTAAGTCACTGGCTTTTATTACCATCAGCCTTAGTCTCTTTGTGCTTAAGTATGGTACAGAGGGACCAGATACTTTATACCTCTAAACCTTTCAGTTCTTGTTCAAACTGGAGGTGTCTGGTAGGGAGCTAGCAACACAGAGTAAATAGTCAAAGGTCAACATAACTCTCTGAAACCAAAAGGATGATTTTTCCCCTCAAGGGGAGTATTTCTTAGTAGGGACCCTAATGCTAATCCTAGTACTTCAATTGTCATCTGTTTTTCAACTTTCAGATTATACATTTTGTTACATAAATGAATGGATTCAAGGCAAATGAATCAACTTTTAAATTTAAAATTTACAGAATTCTTTTCATTAGCCTAATATTATATGTTTTCATCTTTAAATCTCAATTAGATTTTTTTAAATAGTGGAAGATCAAGGGCCAGATATTAGGCCACGGAATGGCTGATAATCCTTAGATAATATACATTATTTGTACATTATGCACAACTCAGTCATAGAGGGCGATAGTGCTGACAGTTACAAAACTGCAACTTCAGGAAGAATGATTGGTCCAGGAAGATGGGGAGGCTGGATACTATGGAATTTGAGCAGTTGAAACAATGACACTATTTGAGACTCATAGGCAACGGGGGGAATGTGAGCGTTCAGAGACTCATAACATGGTCCTTCAACAATATGTAATTCAGTGAGGAAAACAACATATTTGCACAGGCAGGGTGAAGGGAAAGGAGTTGACAAAATCTGTGTATTAATTAAAAAAATAATAATAAACAAGATTATATAATTATGCCAAGTTTATAGTCTCAGATGATTAATTTCCACTATTTACTTATATTATCTTTTACTTTCCTGTAAAGTTTAATCCATTTATGTAATATATCTCTCCTTCTGAATACTATTTTCATCATTTTATATTTGTTTCTTTCTCACCTTCCTCCATTTAAATATCTTCCTCTTTTTCATTTTTCTGTGTGTTTTAAAATCTTTTTTTGAAAATTGCACAAAAGACAGTTATTAAGAAAATGAGAAAATGACATGGGAACAAAATTTAAAATTGCCCATACAATTAACATTTTGGTGTGTATCTTCTCAGGATTTCTGTGTGTAAATATATACATATAAATATCATCCTCTACAAAATTTTAAAGCAAAAATGGGATTATGTTATTCATGGTGATTTTTTTCAGTTAATTTATCATGAAAATTTCCATTGCAATTGATATATTTATATCTTTATATACATATATAAAATATATATATCTTTATTTTTAAAAATTTGCTTCATAGCATTTCATTGATGTACCACACATTACTCACCCAGTTATCTATGATGGATATTGATACAGTTTTTAAACATTGGTAATTATGAAAAATGTTTCCAAATAATTTTTGAACAAATACCTTTGCACAACTATCAAATTATTTGATAAAAATAAATTTTTAGAAGTGGAATGGCTTGACCAAAAGGTTGGCACATAACCAAGGCATTTGATGCACATCACCAAACTGGTCGCCCTCCAGGAAGGCTGTGTGTATACTCTGCCACATGTAGCAGTACATAAGAAGGACAGCTTCCTCATTACCACCTATCATGACCATTCTTTCACATTTCTCATGATCTGAAGCTCAAAAATGATGTTTGGGGCTTCCCTGGTGGTGCAGTGGTTAAGAGTCTGCCTGCCAATGCAGGGGACATGGGTTCGAGCCCTGGTCCAGGAAGATCCCACATGCCGAGGAACAACTAAGCCAGTGTGCCACAACTACTGAGCCTGTGCTCTAGAGCCTGTGAGCCACAACTACTGAGCCCACGTGCCACAACTACTGAAGCCCACGTGCCTAGAGCCTGTGTTCCGCAACAAGAGAAGCCACTGCAATGAGAAGCCCGCACACCGCAACGAAGACCCAATGCAGCCAAAAATAAATAAATAAATAATTATTTTTAAAAAAAGGATGTCTGGACAGCTATTTTAATTTACAATTCCTGGTTGCTAGTGAAATTGAAACTTTTTCTCATCTAGTTATCAGTCTTTTTACTTTCTGTTTTTTGGTCTTAAATGATTATGTCTATTGATTGGCTGGTTTTTGTTATGTTTTAAATGAACTGAATAGAAACAATTCTATTTTGAGGACATTTAATCCTTTGTATGTCATACATACTGCAAATATTTTATGAATTTGTCATTTGCCTTTTAACTGTTTACTAACTTTTGTCCCATACAAGAGCTTTAAATTTGCATGTAGTTTAAGCTTGCGTTTCTTTTCCTATTTTCTAATTCATTAATTTTTACTTTAATCATTAATTTCTTTCTTTCCTTAGTTTTTTTCTCTCCTTCCGACCTTTTAAGTTTATTTACTTCTATTAAAATAAGAATTCTATTTAAAGTTATTAATTTTTCTCTGTGAATAACACTGGGTATATTTTATAATATTTCCTGTATAGTATTTTCATTGTTATTATATTTCAAATAGTCTGTAAATTAAGCATTGATTTCCATTTGGATCCATTCTTGGAGTGTATTTTTTCATTTCTAAGTAGATAGGTTTTCACATTTAAAGTTTGCTATGTAGGGCTTCCCTGGTGGCGCAGTGGTTAAGAATCTGCCTGCCAATGCAGGGGACACGGGTTTGAGCCCTGGTCTGGGAAGATGCCACATGCCGTGGAGCAACTAAGCCCGCACGCCACAGCTACTGACCCTGCGCTCTAGAGCCTGTGAGCCACAACTAATGAGCCCGCAAGCCACAGCTACTGAAGCCCGCATGCCTAGAGCCCGTGCTTCACAACAAGAGAAGCCACTGCAATGAGAAACCCGTGCACCGCAAGGAAGAGTAGCCCCCACTCACCGCAACTAGAGAAAGCTGGCGTGCAGCAGCGAAGACCCAAGGCAGACAAAAACAAATAAATAAATTTATTTTAAAAAATTAAAAAAATAAAGTTTGCTATGTGTCTCTAGTTTTCTAAAGCTTATTAGATACCCAATATTTATATATATTTTAAATATACACATACATATCTTTTGAATCCACCTTTTTTCTTATACCAATCACATTTTTTTTTTTCATTTTGTTTTTTGCCCAGCTGATCTGGTAAAGATAGGGAGAAGGATTTTAAACTCTCATAACTACAGTGATTCTGTATGATTTCACTGTACAGTGTGATAACCACATTACGATAAATTAGCAAAAGAAATAAATTTCTACTTTTTTGATTAAAAATGCTTCTGTGAGGGCTTAAATTTCAAAATAAAACTTATCACAATGAAACTTCTAAAATCATACTTGATGACAACATGTTTTCATAACAGAATCATAAAGAATTCCTTTTATTTTGGGGCAGTCTTAAACCAATTCCTTTGAAAAATATCATAGGGCATACAAAAAGATGTCTAAAATATTGTGAGAAAAAATATGTCAAAAAAGCTACAACATAAGACATCATTATTCTCTTATTTCTCATTAACTAGAGAGAAGTCACTTCTTTTTAGATACAATAGGGAAAATAAAAATATAAAACAAGCCCCAAACATCCTTCAGAGGTCCCTGTCCTATCACCCACTGTGAGCTTTCTAAACAGCAGATCAATTCTTGCTTCCTTATAGAGTCTATTTGGCAAGATTCATAAATTTGGGAACACAATATGGATTCCACCTCATTTATCAAAGCTTTTTGCCTTCAATTGAACTATCCTTTTTTCTGACTGTTTAAAATTAAAGTTGGGGGTTCAAAAACTAAGCATTCATTAGCAACGCTCTTTTAAGACTGGTTTGCCAAAAAAGAACCAAAGGCTTATTGGTGTTGCAGTGATTGAAACAGACAATTCATTTTTATATGCACATAGAACTAAAATAACACTTTGAGGCCAGTGAGTTTTTATCTTTTCTTTTAACTTTAATGGTATTCTTATTAGTTTATGCATAAATTAAGGGAACCAGATGGGCTCTCCTTAAATCCCAGGGAAATACATTCACTAAACTTCTTTAGGAAAATCAAGGAAAGAATGTACATTATTCAAAGAAAATAAATAACCCTAATGGAGTTGACTATACCTAAACTACATACAATGTTCTTTCAGTCATTTTAAATACTAGAGAGGAAATATATTGGGTTGAGCAAAAAGCTCGTTCGGGTTTTTCCGTAAGATGTTATACCTTCTGACACTGTACTGTCTGCTCCTTCATCTACCAAGATTTTAACACACAACATCAATAAGACATTTCCAGGTTTGATAATGGATTTTCAGTGCCTACTTTTACTCTCTCACATATGACCAATTTAGGAGTTAAAGATCTGGCATAAGAGGCAAAACAAATTAACATGGATTTAACATCTGTGTTCTTCAGTGTAATATATTTTGGTGACATTCGATTTGGCACACTCTGTCTTTGCAAATGATGGCCAGAATCCAATGGATTACCAAATCAGTACTTTAGGTAATAATTATTTTTCCCACTAATGGAGACTGACAATGTACACTTGTCTTGCTGAATGTGTTAGAAAATTACTAGACAAAGTGTTTTTTAAATGTTGTTAAAACAGGTGTTCAAATCAGATTTTCTTTCCTTCTTCTTTTCTTAAATATCAAAGCCCTCTACTCTCTATAAATTACTGCATTTAACCTAACTGGAACTTAGTAAAAGCTTAGTTGTTGTTGTTTTTTTTTTTTTTCCTCAAAAGTCACTCTTTTTTTTTTTTTTTTTTTAATAAATTTATTTATTTATTTATTTATTTTAGGCTGTGTTAGGGCTTTGTTTCTGTGCGAGGGCTTTTTCTAGTTGCAGCGAGCGGGGGCCACTCTTCATCGCGGTGTGCTGGCCTCTCACTATCGCGGCCTCTCTTGTTGCGGAGCACGGGCTCCAGACGCGCAGGCTCAGTAGTTGTGGCTCACGGGCCCAGTTGCTCCGCGGCATGTGGGATCTTCCCAGACCAGGGCTCAAACCCGTGTCCCCTGCATTGGCAGGCAGATTCTCAACCACTGCACCACCAGGGAAGCCCAAGCTTAGTTATTTTTAACATGGCATGTTTTTAACATGTTTTAGCATGTTTCAGTTCTATTTCTCCTTTTCAAATGCTCCTCTCCAATCAAGGCAGTCAACTTCATATTTTTGCTGGGGGGCATACAAGAATCCTTTAGTTTTTAAAACTAAAGTTTTTAGACTAAAATTAAGTAAGGTGATAGTAAATTTCTCTTTTAAATGTAATAAAAGATTCATAAGAGAGTAAATGTAGCATTTCTGTATAACTTAAAATTTCTTGAAGTATTCATTTCTGAACCTAGGGTTCTTTTCAGTTTTCATTTGTGTTTCTGTACCAACATCATTAAGAAATTTGAGAGTTTTTATTATAGTATTTTATTCTTTATATTTTAAGGGCTTTTTCTACCTTCAATTTGCCTAATATATCAAAGATACTTAACTGAAACTCAAAGTCTTTAACAAAAAAATAACACTAAATGTTTATTAAATTTCTAGACATGCCTACCAAGCAAGGGCATCAAATTAAAGAAGGAAATTAAATGTCTTCTCTCTAGGACAAAGCATGGAGATTACTTTTTACCTGAAGGCCTCAGTTCTGAAAATGACATTCTGATTTACATTTGTGTTTAACCAGCCAACCAAACAAGGTCTAGGGAAACCCCTCTAAGGAGGAGACAGACTCTACCCGAAGCAACTTAGGATATCACTATGCCAATAGAAAAACATTTGCAAAGGAAAAATAAGTAATGGGCCTGGAAGGAAAAAAAAAATTTTCCTGAGCAACTGTGATCTCCTCACAAAAGGAAAATTTGCTTTTTAAGGACAAATAAAATACATATAATTGTTCAAGGAAGAATGTGACCCTTGGTGTTTTGCCCCATCACGCAGTTATGATATAAATCTGTGTGTCTCTTGTAGAAGTTTTTTCTTTCTGGGAGTTTAGAGAATTAGCTCCCACACTCTAAGCATAATCTAAAGGTGGATGAAGCAGATCAATTTAGCTGTCATTGAGAACATGAATAGTAGGGTTGCTCCACACACCTTATAATATACGTGTGTGTATGTATATGTGTGTATGTGCACTATACTTAATGTATGTAGGAAGATTAATTCATTCATCCTGCTCATCTAAAGAAACATTAATTGAGCAGGCTTCATTCTCTTTAGTGTCTGGTTAGTTATCATAAATAATGAAATACCATTCACTAAATAAACAATTAGCCTTTGTGAGTCTGAAATGAGTCACCTTTTATAGCTGGCTCATGTATATGGCAGGCAACAAGTCAGGTATGTTGCCTTGGGGACAACTCAGACAAGCATTCTAGCATGAGAGGGAAAAGCGAATCTCATATTCTCCTTTTGAAGACTCCAGATCTATACTCTGGAGATAGCACAGCTTGTATTCCAGTGTTTTCCATTTATACTGAAATTCTAAGCTAAAGGAAAATAGCATGCAGATGTGCTGCTTGTGATTTGAGGAGGCTCTTTTGTGCCAGAGTCCATGGTCAGTATAATGATCATATTTTAAAAGTATTAGCCTTCTATTTTTTCACAAACTATTACTTATTCATAATATAAGCAACTAAGAATTAAGGCATAGGGGCAATAAACATCAGCCCCTCCAAAGCAGCTGCTCTTTAATTAAAAATCAAAGCAGTTAAGTGCTTGCATCTTTGGCACTCTTCAACCAACACTCTAACTGGCACCCAAATATCTCCCACAGCATTGTACCAAGTGTTTACACTGCAGACGGGGGCTCCAGGTGCCAGGAGACCCTGGAAGGCCTTCTGCATCATCCGAGAGGTAGCCTTGAGGAGTAGCAGCTTAGAATGTTTGAGTTTTATTGCTCATTGTATAATTATTTGAAAAATCAGTAAATTCTGTTAAACTGAACATTTTATTACCCAGAAGAACTTGACCAAGCAAGACACAACAAACGGATGACTCCTATTATGAAGAAGAGTTTTCTTTGGGGAATTTTACAAATGCTTTTAAGTCATCAATGAATCACTAGTGAAAGAGGCAAATCATAAATGCTTTTTGAATGGCCTAAGGGTTAGCACCTCCCTAAAATGTCAGCAGCTGATTCCCTCATCCTCAGCATGTACAGGCTTGCTATTAGTGCACTCACATAGCTCAGGCTATTTAAACGATTAAGAGATGCAGCACATGCAATTCTAGACAGCGACTCAGTGTAACGTAAGTGACCAGGATCAGAGATACTTACTATTCAAGAATCAAAATACATTATATGGTATAAGAACTAAAATTTTGTCCAAATGTTTTTTCCAATAGTGGTATATTAGTTAGAAATATTATCTTTTACTTTGTAGAAGAAATCTTTAATTGATTTCATAAGTTACCTTCTGTTTTAAAAAGTAAACTATTAGTGGGCTGAGTTCGCCCCTCTGGTCCTTCACAAATGTCTATCTTGTACTTTTCTTATATTATTTTTAACTTTATTAAATATTATTACTTGGGTCATAAGCAATTATAGCAAGATATAAATTTATAAAGTGACACATTTTCAACACCAGCCATCTCTATCACCTTATTCCATAATAGCACATTCCATCAAATTAAACTCCAAGATTTCCCACATTTGTTTTAAATTCTATATGTATGGCTTATGAATAGCAATTTTGATGAATTCCAGCTGGTTTAAATATGCAGGCAGACCCTTTATAACAGAATCCGTTCAATTCTTATTGTATTCAATGAGGCCTATTTTAAGTGGGCCACCTGGTAGGATAAAGCACTAATAATTCTCCACAGCAAAAAAAAGAAAAACAAATCACCCTGCTAAACTTAAGACCATCTTCCCCAACTACATTACTATTACATACCTAATATAAGTGAGAAGTAGTTCTAATCTTCTGGAAAAGTTGAATTAAAGTTTTAACAATCTAGCCACCCTATGAACTACTAAATTACTCATTTACCTATTATAACAACATTAAAATAATTTCCACCATTTGTGTGCGTTGCCTGGTTTCACAAATCTATCATACACATTTCAGTCTCCCCCTCCATTCCCCACACCCTCCTGTTTCCATCCAGCTGGAATACATCAAGGGTGCAGAAGCCAAGGCAAATGTTGACCCCACCCTCCTCCATCCATTTTAAGGCACCTTCAAAGCCAGAGCACTGATCTAGCTCAGTTTCACCAGCAAAGCCAGCCATCCTGCTATTTAAGACACCAGTTTGGGGTTTTTATAACTACACATTAACATGAGAGCTTTGATTTTTGGTCAAAAACTTCAGCTGCACTGAGTTTCATCAGACTGTCTTCCCCTTTCTGCAGAAGAGTCCTCATTATTAAATCTTCATAATCTTTGCTCTCAGTGTTGCTCTCTTTCCTTATAATAACAACCTCTGAACTGTCCAATAACCAACCCTGAGGAACATAATATTTCCCTTCCGAAAGGTCAAAAATGAACAGCCATGATGGTAGTCCAAGCTCTGTTTTCTCTGACATTTGCACACCCTCTATCATTTGTGCACTGTCACAGACATCGGTCATTTCAAAGTGCACAGAAACACTCTCGCCAAGGCACATGAGGGAGGGGAGTGGGGGCTGGAGAGAGAGGAGCTGCAGTAGGACAAAGAACTTACTTTGTTGTTCCCCTGTGCATGTAGCCGCAAGGAAAAAGAAACAAAAAAGAAATATGTTAAACATAAATTTATTTTAAAATCATGAGATTTTTCATGCTAGAGCAAAATCCAAACAAATAACTTAGCTCTTCACTGACATCCCATTCATACACATACAGCGCCCAAAGCTCATGGACAAGTCAGAGATTCTGCTTATATTAAGTGAAATCATACATTTATAACTGTAGAAAATTATGACAGAGATTTCCCCCTTTCTTTCTACTTGAAATACTTGAAGTATGGGAACCTGGCCAAAAAGCATTGGTTTGAATTGGTAATAAGTGAACTGTTAGCATGAAAGGCAAAGTATTTAGTATGTCAGCTTGCCCTTTCCTGACAGCCCCTCCTCCAACGTGCCAAGCAGTGGAAAATTTCATCAGCCAATGCATTTTTAAACAAACACTGCATCCTTGGTTTCAAAGAAGGTGGGGGAAAAAAAAAATGAGTAGAGGAAAAGAGTGGGTGGCTCTGGGGAGACAGGGTAAGCAGACCAAGTTACGACCTCCATCTGTACCATTCCTTTACTTCGTAAATTATGACTTTTGTCTTGGGTTGGCATGGGAAGCGAAAACTGTATAGTGGGGATGCAGCCAAAATAAACACTGGTCCACATTCAAGAAAATGGGTCTGGAAAGGTTAGTCACAAAAATGTAGTCATTTCTAAAAGGGACACTCTGGATAGAGACACAGAGAGCCGCCAGCCACAGGCGGCAGGCAAATGGCTCTCCTGTTTCAAACTGGAGCTGCAGGAGTATGATTTATATCAAACAATTTAACTCACATATGGCTTAAAAAAATAAAACGGTGATTCATTGCTCCCAGGGCAGCCCAAGTCCTTGCAAGGTCAGATCCTGTGAGGGAGACGTGATGGGATATGGGCAGGGAACAGATCTGAACTCTTCTCACAAGGGGCCCAGAAGGAATTTCTCTCTCTGCTGAGATGCAGAGTGGAAGAGAGCTGCAAGTGAAGTGTGTGCATCTGTGGAGGAGCCTGAGCACGGGTGGAGTAACAGGTTGAGCTGGAGATCTGGCATTTAGTTTTAAGAGAGGAAGTGTGTGTGGGGAAGTAATACATACAAAAATTTTCTGGAGAGCAGTAAGGGAACCATCACAGGAGAGTATATTTTCTAGAAAACAATGCTAATTGGTTACTGGGGAAATGTCTAATTCAAGGACCATCGAGGCCATCATATTTAATAAAAGCATAAATTTAAAGACACTGGTAAAATAGTGTAGAGAAGCTTCTTGACATTGTGAGTTGCCGTGATATAACCGTTAACATCACTGGCTTATGTGAGACATAAATAACGGTACAAGAATGAATGAAATTGGGGGAGAAAAAGAGTCTTTTGTAAAAGAATATGCCAGTGGTTCAATAAGGCAATAAAGATCCCCAAAGAGAATTTTATCAGGAGTAAAATATTTTTTAGAGAATAATGGGACCTCGGTTCTCCAAAGAAGTGCAGTATTGCTGAAAATACCTCAAACAGATGGGGTTTATTGCATTCCACAGCAGTGCAGCTTTTGATCTACCAAATAAGTTTCAGGAGTTCAACCAAGTATTTTTGCACATTAGGGAATGACTGGCTTCCCTGCTCGGTGGCAGATGGTTCTGTTTGTAGTGGCAACAGTGATGTCACAGAGTAGGGGGCCTTAATCCTTAAATATGAGAAACATACAAGTGGAGGACGTGGTGTGGCTTTGCGATTTCTTGTTTCCTTCAATCATTTCCCAATTGTCTATTCTGAGAGAGGCATAACAGTCATGACTGGTGAATTGTAAATTCTCTATAATTCCTCCACCACTCTGTATGGCAGCATTTATATTTAGAAAGTACCTCCACTGAAGAAAAACTAAACTCTTCAAAATTGGTCATGGAGCTGCTCTAATTTCTGTGGGAAGCACTGTTGGATAAGCTAAGAATAAAGTTATGTACAGCTGGACTAACATGGGCATTTTCTGTCTTGTACAAAAGACTGCTGAGTAAACGCATGGGAGTGGTCATCACCATATTAATAAATATTTATGGGGGTCTGTGTCCATCCCTCTTCTCCCCTATTTGTCATTTGCCACAGAGAAAAGTTCAGTTGCAGGGTCTATCCAAAAGGACTTTCTGATGTCCCCAAAAGATTTCATTACTGGATGGTTTCAACCTCCAAGGCAGTCCTTAAAAGCATGAATTATGAGTGGGAGAGTCCTGGGAGAGTCCTGAATTCAGAGGTATAGTGAAGTTCCAGGGTGCTTCACTTTCTACTGTCATGTTTCATCTCTTAAATCATATACTAGAGGGGAGGACCATCTATCTAGATAGCTAAAAAAACCCTTGTGAAAAGTTCTGAGGTATATGACTTAACAAATATGCAAAACTGAGTTTGCACCAAATTTATTTCAGGGCATGCACAGATTTGCAAGCTGCTTTTTTCAGATAGCCAGTCAACCAGCAGCTGAGGGTAGGCTTGTGGATTCTCACTTCCCCTGACAGCCTCTATGGCTCACTCCTGACTAACTGATGGAGCCTTTGAGGCCCGCCTGTCCACAGGGCAGCAATTTGGTATCTTGAGATAACAGTTGGGGAAATTCTCCCCAGATCTCACTGATAGTTTCCAAAGAAAAGGGAACTACTAAACTGAGAAGTACAGCTTCATGGACACATTAATGATAGTCAATAACAATAATAAAGGTTACATGGCATTGAATGCTTTCATCCAGTTGCAGGCACTGAGCTAGGTGTGATGTGCAACAGCATTCATTTAGTCCCATAAAATCACTCAGAGGAAGAGATTATTGTTTTGTGTTTAAAAAAGAATAAACAACTAGAGAGTGAAGTAAGTTGCCTGAGCCACACTGCACATAAATGGAAGGGTTGGGATTCCAACGCGAGTGGATTTGACTTAAAGTCTACTTAACTTCAATGCACACAGAATGTTCCAAAGAATTTGGAATTCCTTCATGTTTATATATAGATTAAGTCATACTGTGAGCTGACAAAACTGTGTCAGAAAAATCAGTCATTTGTTATACCACATTCTTTAGATATTTAATTAAATTTGCACTTATTTGTGTTCACACTTAGAGGAAAAATTTATGTACATGTGTCATAAAATATTTTAAAAGTTTTAAAATTATGACCTGCCTAGCTATTGATACACACACACACACACACACACACACACACACACACTTTTTGATGCTCCTTAATCTTGAGGTGGAAATGGTGCGGAGCAAGAAAGGGAATAAAGTTTTGGGTAGAGAGGTTAGTTATAAACTTAGCAGAGGAACTCAGTTTCAGGGGGACTCGGTTTCAGTCCCCACTCCTGTTTCAACTTTCCCCAAATCCTTGAGGGAATATCTCATCAGTAAAAAACAAAACCAGAAAACTATTAATTAATTCCATTAGAAACATCTTTACTTTGAAACTGTGTAAAATCCTACACACTTATTTAACAATTTTATACTGACTATAATTTCAATTTAATGGCCAAAGGAAATAGAAATAAAAAATAAAATTCTGCCTAATCCAAATTCAGATTTAAATATATTTTTAAAATATTCTGGCTGCTCAGAAAGCTCAGGTGATGGTAGAGTGCCAGAGTTGTGGCTCAGAGATGTTATGTCTAAGTTCACTGAGTAAGTCAGTGGCATAGTGGGAAACAAAATTCAGGACTCCTCATTTCCATTTTAGGGCCACATACTATTACAATACAATGCTCAGATAAGAAGTCTACATTTAGCATTAGATCCAGAAAGTTTAAGGGAATGAAGGTAATTAGAAAATGCACATGGGAATATAGTTGGGTTGTTGTACTTTATATAGATATCTACTATAGTTTTTTTAATCACACTGTAGAGTGGTTATTTATTTGCATCTCTCTCTTCCACTAGACTTGGAACTCCTATAAAGTAAGAATTGCCTCCTTTTTAATCTTTGAATCTTTAGAGTCCACCATAATAGTGATAGATGAAGGGAAGGAAGGAAGTGGGAGAAGATGGTGGAAGGGAAGGAAAGAAGAAAAATTTGTAGAATACTCCAAGAGAAATGACCTAAGAGACAGAAGGAACAAGGTAGCAGAACACTGTTATATGAGTGACATAAAAACATTCCACCACGTGGACACGATAGAAAAAGAGATGATGAGGATAAACATGTTATAAAAAAGTATGCAACCTTAGTTTGGACAAAAAAATTATCCAAAACGTCAATTCATTCAAATCTGGGTGATGGCTATTTATCTAAATGAAGCCAAACTTATACAATTTAGAAAAATGACCTATGTAGAATTTTTTCCAGTTAAAATAGAGATGTCTCATGTAGAGTTAAAATAGAGATGTCTCATGTAGAAAGCAGAACTTTATCTAGACTCATATCCATGTATGACACATAAATGTTTCATTATTAGTGTAGGGATTGCCTGATTTGCTGTTGACTCAATGGTTTATTGATACAAAAACAAAAACACCAGAAGTCCTAAAAATTTACTTAGAAAGAGACATCTGTTATTAGGTTACTCTGACTTCTTCATCAAATCTTTCTAAATTAGGAATAACTCTACCTAAAAGTATCGCTTCCCCCAAACTTAAGAGTATTCACGAAATGCAATGTTTAGATAAGCATTCTACTTAGATTGCTTTCAGTAATTAGCTTCCATTTAAACATCTGAAAGTCAAGTAATAGTGTAATATAACCTGCAGAACTACATGGTGCATAAGAAATGCAAATATTGTTTATGATGAAAACTGAGAAAAGCGATGCTCATGGCACACTGCCAAGTTTAATTTCCTGTCATGTCTTTGGCATGTAGTAAAAAGCCCCTTTGTCTCGATTTTCCAAGCAATTGTACCAAATGTATGTTAATAAGCAAATAAAAATGATGTGAAAAGAATCAAAACAGTTTGTGTAGGACAACTCTAGATTTGCTTCAAATTGAGCAGCCTAATAAAAAAAAATAGCAAATATCTCATTGAGCATCTTCTTTTGTGTAGAGCTATGGATACATGAAAATTCAGATTTATAAAAAGAGTTCACAGAGGGATGGGTAATTTTGCTTTTCCAAGACAGTTTTTTGCTCACAAGAGATGCATTACATAATTTTTTTAAAAATAGCAAACTTGTGTAGTGCATTTAAAATAAGTTTAGTTGACAAAATCATGATGTAAGAAAACATTTTCACAAACATTACAGTTCCTTGGAAGGAAGACACACACACACACACACACACACACACACACACACACACAAACACACTGACATTTTATATAACCAAACGTACTTGGAAGACAAAAAATATCATAAAGTATTTACAATCTCATTGGGCTGTATTATAAATATCCACAATGTTTTAAACTCTCTTCTACTTGCTTAAGTAAGTAGTCTGTGATGAAAATGATAATTATTATTATCATCATCATCATTATAAATAAAAATAGAGTGCTTACTTGTGTTTAACCTGTCCAGTGCTTTCCCTGCATTATCTCATTTAATCCTGTCAACCACGCTATAGCAGACTCTTGTTATCTCCATTTTAGATGTGGGAATCTTGAAAGATAAAAGGGCTAGAAAACCTTCCCGAGATCTCACAGCTTGTATGTGAGCTTCAGGAATTTCAGTCTATGTAGTTTGATGCTAAAGCCTGTGATTTAACCCACAGGCTGTGCTGATTCTCGTAACAATCCAGCCATAACAATCTTTTAAAAATATAAATCTTATCATGTCACTAACTGGCTTGAAACCCTCCAATGGCTTCCCATCTCACCCAGAATAAAACTCAAATGCTGGCCACCTCCTTCAAGGCCTACATAATCTGGCTACTGACCACTTTTGGAAATCATCAACTACTTTTGTTCTCCTTCATTGTGTCTAGACACTCTTGACTTTTTTTGCTGCTCTTCTAAGACACTGAGCTGCTTTGTACCTGCTAGCCCTCTGCTATGAACACTCTCCATCAGACGTTCATATTACTTATTCCCCGCTTCTTTCAGGAGCCTACTCAAATGTCAACTCTTCAAAGGGACCTTCCCTAATCACCTTACTAAAATAAAGCTCACTTGCCCCTCATTCTCACTATCTGTCCCTTTAATTTAATTTTTTATAGAACTTATCACTCTAACAAATCACACTCTACAATTATACTGTATCCATTCATTTATTTAACGTCTGTTCCTTGAGGGGGGCAGGACCTCACTGTTCACCTCTGCATCACTAATGCCTGGAAAGGTAGCTGGCAAAAACCACGTGCTCAACAGGCTTTTGTGGAATGAATGAATAAAACATTAAGTATATGTGCATTTTTAATATAGAATGTTTAATATAGAAATTAAACACACTACCATCAATGGATAGGAAAGAGTAATAAGTAATGATTAGAATTAACAACAAAAATAGAAGTGGTACAGAAGATACCTCTGTACTGCATATCACCTGGAAAGAGTCTGGTTTCACCTCATTTGGAAGGCACAGGGTGTGTCATGGGGGTTCACTGTTTTAGGTGTTAACCAGACAAGTGGAGGTTGATATAGGGTTAAGAGGTCTACGTGAGAACTAAAATAACAGCAACAAGGAGAATGTTTTGGCACAAATCCTCTATCCTTTACCCCTGGAACTTTGTTTCCAGTGTAACCTCAGGGATATGGTCAGGTCTGAAATTCACCCCAAGATGCTTCAATTGTCCCACAATGTGCTCACATCTCAGACTTTCCCTTGAGAAGACTCTATCCCTATTTGGGGCATAGAAATAACCCAACTTATACACGGTCAGTCCTATAAACAATCTACAGCCAATCTAAGCACCACAAAGGTCAAGCTGGAGTAAATCCTTAAAGCTCAGTCTCATTGCTTAACTTCTCGGGGGGAACCCAGATAGTACAATGTCTCGGGGGTAGCAAGTAAGCAGTGAGAGCCACTCATCTGCAGAGTCTGTTTAATGGTGTGTGTATATATGTTGGGTGGGAATTCTGAAGTTTAAATCCAGACTAGTCTGTGTAATATTACATTTTCCAAAGAACACAAATAGAAGGTCTGTTTATTAACTTGAATGAGAGAAGTGTCTCTAAGACCCTTGAAGTATATTAATAAAGATAAGTGGGAATAACTTATCTTTATTAATATAGCAATGTAATATTTTTTTGTTCTTTTATACTCACAATGACATTAACCAGAGTTTAATTTTGGATATAGGTACTACAGACACAATGAAAGGAGGTAGATTTTTATAAAAATAAGTACATTTTAAAGAATATGAAATAGTGTTATGATTGATGATATATATACTATGACTATATGAAGAATGTTATAAGCTGCTTATATGAATACTATAGAATAGTATACTGTAGAACAGCATATAAAGGAAAATAAAATTTTAAATTAAAACAAAGAAACTCTCTTGCTTTGAGATTACATATGTTATGTTTTATGGCAAAGTTGGGCATTTTCTTTAAAAATATACTGATAAACTTCTTATAATAGAAATCTAATGGATAAAAAAATATATAAGCAAAGTAGCAGTTAAAACTATGGCAAATTAATTAAGTCAAACAAGAACTAGCTTCTCCAGCATATAGTATGTAGAATTATGCTTTCTTAAACATGGTTAATAATTTTAAAATAAGAGATATATCCAACTTACTAAAGATTTATCTGGATAAACCCCAGCTCTTAGTAGAGAAGCCTTCCAGCTGTCTACATCCTCCTGTGAATCACATGCCAGCTCGAGAAAGCGATAGTCTTTGTATACATTCCTGGAGTCAAAAAAAAAAAAAAAATCGTGCTTTTAGTTTTGAACCAAATTCAAAATGATTTCATATCCCTGCAGATGATGATACAAACGACAATCCAAATAAAAGGTTATCTGACAGTCACTGAAGAAAAACAAACACAATCTATTGCATTTAAAATAATTAGCACATTCCTATATGTATGTATTATACAATTAAAAAACCTTCACATTAAAGAATTTACAGTTATCTGTACTGCTAAGCAATAAGAAGGGAAGGAAATAACAAATGTTCTCAGTATGACACACTGAGTGCCAACTGACAGGGAGTTGTTCTGAGGGGAATGGATTTGCTATTGTCTAGTAATTAGATGAATTTTTGAAACTAATTTACAAGTCTAAATGGCTCATAAAACTTTAAAATTATGGCAATAATCTCAAAAAACTAAAATATTGTGCTGGATTCAAATCACAAATGCTCATCAATATTGTGAAAAGGAAAGAACATTAATATTTAACAGAGTAAAGTGCCTATGAAGTGCATATTGACAACTGGATAATACTATAATTTTGTATTTCCTTTCTTAATAATAAAATAATACACAAAATGTAATAATGCCCATTTAGAATAATTTAGAAACTAGATAAAAGTATAAAAATGGATACAATCAACCATTTTCTACTATTTACAGATAAACCTATTTCTTTATATTCTTTTGTTCTATGCATTTTTCCACAGTTGAGTTTCTCTCTCTTTCTCACTCTCTCTCTCTCTCTCTCTCAATTTTGTGTCCTTTTCACTTACTATTATATCATGGTCATATACTTATGCTATTACATCTTCATAAACATCAAATTGTAATGGTATAATATTCATTAATATAAATGTATGATAATTTACTTGACCTCCTCCTAACATTAGGTAAGTAATTTACTTTATTTGCCATCATAAATAATGCTCAAATAAATATTTTTATCCATAAGCCTTTGCCTTTCTACTTTAATTTACTACTATTATTTTCTGAGGATAGATTCTTACAGATAGAGTTACAGAATCAAAGTTACAATCACTTTTGAAGACAATGATACACGTTCCAATCATCTTTCCAGAAAAGATAATCCAATTTAGACAGATACTAGCAGTGTACAAGATTAACAACCTTTTTCTCTTCTTTATCTCTCCCAAGGTGTTCTCATTCACGGCTAAGAGTTTCAATTTACACCTAACTCAGATGGCTTACATATTTACATCCCCTGTCCAGGCCTGCTCGATTCATACTGCTTATTGACTTCTCCACTTGAGTATCTCAAAGGCACTGTGACATGGATGACTGAATTGGTGATTTCCAACTTGATGTTCCCATTTCATGCAGCATCAGTGTAATGCAGATACTTTGGAGGTATCTTAGACATCTTCCACACTCTCATACACCTCCTTACATTTTACCACTTAAAAGTGTACTTCCTGTATATTGACCATCATGTTATTATCATCTCTCTTTTGGGTTATTACTACATCTCTTCACTAGTCTCGCAGCATCACACGACCACTTTAAATTTGCTCTCTACACGGAATCCTTATTATCTTCTGAAAATGTGAATCAGATATTCACATAAATATACCTGGTTATACCAGTTAAAACCCCTGGTATAAAACACTGCAATACTACATGCTTTTAGGAAAAGACCACACTCACTATGATGGCCTACAAAGCCCTGCACAGTCTGGCCCAACATTACCTTACTCTCTAGCTTCTTTTCATACTCTGTTCTCCCTTGATTTTTAAGCCACACTGGCCTTTTACTTCCTCATATATGCCATGCTTACTCCCAAAGTCTTTGAATATACTGCTCTCTCTCTGTCTGCAGCTATCTGTCCTTCCCTCATCGCACAGTTAACTCCTGTGCCTTCCCACACTCATGGGACCAGTCCACTTAAAGTACCCAGCAGTTGCACCTGTGCCACAATGAACAAAGGAAAATAAAAGGACACCCAAAGAGGTCTAACAGCCAGAAAGACAAAGAATAAAGAAGGCAATCAGAGCAGTCTATCAACAAAAGAGAAAGGCTGGGGGTAGCAAAAGAATAATAAGTATTTGAAGAGGTACAAGAGGGCATTAAAAAAGACTTATAGAACTAAGAAAAATAAGATTTTTAAGTTAATATATTGAGTAGATAAGTTGAAGGAAAGGATGATCAATCTTGAGATTAGAATTAGTAGATGTTAAGATCCAGTAGGAGAATTAGAAAAATATAAAGAGAGAAGTGTGGAGGAAAGACCCAGAACATCTAACCTGTAAATAATAGGAGTTCCAGAAAAAGAAAAGGAAGATGGGAGGAGAAAAATAATTATAAAAAAGAAACTATTTTTTAAAAAAGAAACTTATCCTGATTTTTAGAAAGATCCAAATCTTTACATTGAAAGTGCTGTTTCAGGTAGAACTGATGAGAAAAATTATCACATACACACATGCTAGTATAAATCTTGAGCTCTGAGATAAAGAAAAGTCTTCTGTAAAGAAAGAGAAAGTTGCTTACAAAGGAAAAAGAATTAGACTGGCACTGGACTGAACATTCAAAAGGTAGAAGGCAATGAAATAGTATTCATGGATTCTTAAGAGGACTGCAGACTCAGAGTCCCACATCCAGCCAGGTTATCACCATATACCCAATCTGAGGGAGATGCTAAGGCAGTATTAGGATTACAACAACACTGAATGAACCTGCAGAGAGTGTTCAAGGTTGAAGAAAAACTAAGAGAAGAGAAAACAGTGGTGAGCAACAAAATTTGCTGTATCCATAGAGTCAAATCAAAATAAATAATGATAGATCATCTAAGAATTGCAATATAAGTACTAAATAAGAACTCTTAAAGAAGAAGAGACACATTGCAACAGAAATTCAAATAGTCTAAAACTCAGGGGAGGGTGGAAGGAAAAAAAGATGCTCACAAGTTCTCCTCTGATGGGTATACGAGCAAAGAGTAGGGAAGCAAAGGGATCCCAGAGTTCTCATATTGTTGGAAGAAGTGGGCGAGGAGAGAAGTAGGAGAAGAAAGTGTCTTGGGAGAGAAATATTTGATAATTTGCCGCATGGAATAATAGGGTTATGTACTGATGAGTGTAAATATTAATAAAATAAAAAGTACAGAACTCCCAAATTAAAAAAGAAAAAATAAAGAAAATTAATAGCCTCTTGATCAAATCAACAAAAAATTAAGAAAAGAAACAACAAAATAAAATAGGAAATTTTAACGATAGGAATAAAATCAAGTATATTAATTATTAAATTAATAAAAGTGAACTGAATTCTCTCAGCTAAACAGTTAATTTACGTTAAAAAATAAAACCCAGTTATATGTTATTTGCAAAAATAAAGGAACAGGTAAAGATATATCAGATGAACAGAAAACAAAGAAATAAAAATGTATGAATGGGGCTTCCCTGGTGGCGCAGTGGTTGAGAGTCTGCCTGCCAATGCAGGGGACACGGGTTCCGAGCCCTGGTCTGGGAAGATCCCACATGCCGCGGGGCAACTGGGCCCGTGAGCCACAACTACTGAGCCTGCGCGTCTGGAGCCTGTGCTCTGCAATAGGAGAGGCCGCGATAGTAAGAGGCCCGCGCACCGCGATGAAGAGTGCCCCCCACTTGCCGCAACTAGAGAAAGCCCTCGCACAGAAACGAAGACCCAACACAGCCATAAATAAATAAATAAATAAATAAATAAATAAATAAAAAATCTAAAAAAAAAAATGCATGAATGGCAATATTAATATAGGCAAGATAGAATTTAAAAGTACTGAACAGGATAAACAATTTAAAAGCACTAAATAGAACAAATAGAAATATTATATAATGATATAAAGTACAATTTATGAAGACTGGAAAATACTTATAAACCTGTTTTCACCAAATAATATAATAGACAAGTAAATGAAGCAAATGTTACTTAAAAATGTAGGATAAACTTGACATAACTATTGCATATAATTAATTAAAATATAAATATGGAAAGTTTTTAATATGGCATTTTTCAAATTAGATATAGTGGACAAAAAATAAGTAAGCACATAAAAGAAATAAATAGTACAACAGATTAAGTAAATTTAATAGATTCCTTTATCGCTTAAATAGAAGATAAAGATGTTTTCATCATCAACAAACCATTTGCAAAAATCTGTCATATACTTGGATCTGCACACATACACAATATCAGCTTTAAGAAATTTAAAAAAAGAGAGATTTTATGAATCCCATTCTTTGGTCACAAAACAAAAAAAAAAAAAAGAAAAAGAAAAAATGAATTTCTAAACAAAAGACTCAGAAAGAAAATAAAAAGCAAGCACACTCCTCGATAATCCTTGTATTACAGAAGAAACCGAAACAAAATTGTAAATTATTTAGAAAGCAATAAAAAATATATAAACACATCATATCCAACCAGTGGAGCACAGCAAAGGCTGTAGGAAAACTTATGGCTTTAAATATGTTCATCATTTAGAGAAAAAATTAATATTCATCTATGGAAAGTATTAAATTAGGATAAAAAAACAAAATAAGCCAAGAAAGGAAATTAACATAGATTAAAGCCAAAACTAACAAAATAGGAAATATTAAGATAACATAAAGGATAAAGACATCCATGAGTATCTTCCCTTTAGTAATAGATAATAAACTTATAATCCTAATTAGGGGAGAAAACAAAAGTATACAAGATCACAAATGAGAAAGGATAGAATACATACCCACAAATATATAGGTGATTGAGAAAATTAAAATCAAATACTTTATGCAATCTTATGTCAAAACTAAGAACCTAGAGGTAATTACTAATATCCTAAAAAATATAAATCAACAAAATTAACTCAGAAAGAATTGGAAAACCCAAGTTGCTTTTACAAAACACTGCTAGTATTAAGATATTTGCTTAAAAGACTAACACTGACTGCAAGACAAATATACAAAAATCATGGAGGGACCTTCAAGATGGCGGAGGAGTAAGCCGTGGAGATCACCTTCCTCCCCACAAGTACATCAGAAATACATCTACATGTGGAACAACTCCTACAGAACACCTACTGAACGCTGGCAGAAGACCTCAGACTTCCCAAAAGGCAATAAACTCCCCACGTACCTGGGTAGGGCAAAAGAAAAAAGAAAAAACAGAGACAAAAGAATAGGGACAGGACCTGCACCACAGGGAGGGAGCTGTGAAGGAGGAAAGGTTTCCACACACTAGGAAGCCCCTTCGTGGGCAGAGACTGTGGGAGGCGGAGGGGGAAGCTTCGGAGCCACGGAGGAGAGCGCAGCCACAGGGGTGCGGAGGGCAAAGCAGAGAGATTCCCGCACAGAGGATCGGTGCCAACCAGCACTCACCAGCCTGAGAGGCTTGTCTGCTCACCCACTGGGGTGGGTGGGGGCTGGGAGCTGAGGCTCGAAGGTCTTCAGAGGTCAGAACGGCCATCATCAAAATATCTACAAACAATAAATGCTGGAGAGGGTCTGGAGAAAAGGGAACCCTCTTGCACTGTTGGTGGGAATGTAAATTGATTCAGCCACAATGGAGAACAGCATGGAGGTTCCTTAAAAAACTAAAAATAGAATTACCATATGATCCAGCAATCCCACTACTGGGCACATACCCTGAGAAAACCATAATTCAAAAAGAGTCGTGTACCACAATGTTCATTGCAGCTCTATTTACAATAGCCAGGACATAGAAGCAACCTACGTGTCCATTGACAGATGAACAGATAAAGAAGATGTGGCACATATATACAATGGAATATTAGCCATAAAAATAAACGAAATTGAGTTATTTGTAGTGAGGTGGATGGACCTAGAATCTGTCATACAGGGTGAAGTAAGTCAGAAAGAGAAAAACAAATACTGTATGCTAACACATATATATGGAATCTAAAAAAAAAAATGGTTCTGAAGAACCTAGGGGCAGGACAGGAATAAAGACACAGATGTAGAGAATGGACTTGAGGACACGGGGAGGGGGAAGGGTAAGCTGGGACGAAGTGAGAGGGTGGCATGGACATGTATACACTACCAAATGTGAAATAGATAGCTAGTGGGAAGCAGCCATATAGCACAGGGAGAGCAGCTCTGTGCTTTGTGTCCACCTAGAAGGGTGGGATAGGGAGGGTGGGAGGCAGACACAAGAGGGAGAAGATATGGGAATGTATGTATATGTATAGCTGATTCACTTTGTTATACAGCAGAAACTAACACACCATTGTAAAGCAATTATACTCCAATAAAGATGTTTAAAGAAATACAAATCAACGACTTTCCTCAATACTCCCAATAACTTTGAAATGGAAAAAACACTCCATTCACACTAGGAGAAAGGCTATAAAATACATAAAAATAAATTTTTTTAAATTAAGAAAATTATAAGATCTTCATAAATGGGAAGGCATATTTGGATGTGTTCATTTGATTACACTATACTGCTAGGTCTTACTAAGTGACTAGCACTACTAGGTATTCAATAAATACTTACTGAATAATGACTACCATCACACCCTTAAAAATATTGACTATCATCTTTAAAACATCTTTGCAAATTTTATAATTTAAATGATTCTTGGGGCTTCCCTGGTGGCGCAGTGGTTAAGAGTCTGCCTGCCAATGCAGGGGACACGGGTTCGAGCCCTGGTCTGGGAAGATCCCACATGCCGAGGAGCAACTAAGCCCATGTGCCACAGCTACTGAGCCTGCACTCTAGAGCCCATGAGCCACAGCTACTGAGCCCATGTGCTGCAACTACTGAAGCCCACGCACCTAGAGCCCATGCTCCGCAACAAGGGAAGCCACCGCAATGAGAAGCCTGCGCACCACAATGACGAGTAGCCCCCGCTCACCACAACTAGAGAAAGCCCACACTCAGCAACGAAGACCCAACGCAGCCAAAAATTAATAAGTAAAATAAACAAATTTTTAAAAAGTGATTCTCCATCAAAGCTTTAATATTTTTGCAAAGGAGGATGAGCATTTTTATATATTTATGGAAATGATGTTCTTTGTTCTGATTTAATTACAAACTTTTTGTATATTACTGTAATAATTTTTCATTTTTTATTTGCTTTTGCCTGACATATCTTTGTCTCTTTTACTTTTATGCTTTTATCCATTTGTTTTAGCTTTTAAAAAGAAATATCTGTTATAAATGCTAACTGTAAAGTAGGCTTTTATTTTTCATCCCAATTTGAAAATCACCTCCTACAATTAGGAAAGTTTTAATCATGTTTATTTCTCGCCTTTTTGGTTTCTATATTATTTTAGTGGTTTTCAGTTCTACAGGTAAATGACCATCTTAAAGTTTTCCAAATCATTCTTGAATTCATTTTTGTATATAAAATTCCTGTATATAAACTTTAGGAATAAAATAATAATTTTTGGCTTCTTGGGGGATTTAGAAGCTTTTACTTTCCACATTATCTCATGACATTTGCAAATCTGTCTAGAAATATTAACCTAGAATATTATTTCTGAATTATTGTTTTCACATTTCTTTGAGGCTCCTTTTTTCTTTTTTTACTTTTGTATTCAATTTTGTTACACTTAAGCAATTATTTAGATGGAACTCTACATGTTTAACTTTAATAAAGATTTATCATCAGGCATCTTCTACCTGGACTTCTCAATTTGTAAACTCTTACTTGGATTCATTTTTTGAGCTGGCTCAAACTAGAGTTAGCTATCTAAATTTCTGGTTGGGGCAGTCTCCACATTTCTCACATTGATTCAGTGAGTAAGTGAAGAAATTTCTTATTGTTTTTTACTGTTTAGCCCAGTTTTTCTTATTCAGGGTAATGCACGCAATGGTCACTCAAAGGATTTCAATCTAGTTCACTCTGTGAGTCTTGCAAATAGTTGACTGACATTTCCACTTTCCAGGGATTTTGAGACTTTCCGTCTCTGTTGTATATGAGTTTTTGGATATAGCAATGGATGGAGAAGGGCAAAAGAGAAGCTTCTAATTTTTCACCATCTTATAAGAGGTCATCTTATTTAACCTTCATAGCAACCCTGCAAAGTTGGTTATAGAGCTGTTTTACAGTTGAGGAAGCTGAGATTCAGAGAGATTAGGTGACTTTCCCCAAATCACATAGCTAATTAACGGCACAACCTGGGCCTACCACGTTCCTCAGCATATAGCCTCTGTAAAACAAATATTAGTTGAATGAACGAACAAAGGAATCAATGAATAAATGAACTATGGAATGAACTTGGACTGTGCTTATTTTTAAAACCACCTTTTTCATTTTTGACTGGACCCTTAACTTTCTACAGAAAACCTAAGATTTAAAAAGTTTGAAGAGACAAACCATAATAAGTAGAATGAGTAATTTTAATTAAAGTGGGACATATTTAAAGGAAATATATTTTCCTAGTATGACAGTTTATTGTTGGAAAATTTGAAAGGTCATATCTTTGCTACAGAGCAGAAAGGGTAATGGATTATCTTGATGGAATCAAAATTAATCAGTTTTTAATTTTCTAATTACCTCTCTACAATAGCTTTTAACTATCACTTAGGTTTCCATCTGAGGTATTTCCACTGCACAGTATGAGTTCCTTTAAGATGTAAAGGTATGGGGAAGGCAAAGCTGGACAAATGCCATGGGAGCTCTTGGCCAGCTGGAAAGCACGAAAAGTAGAGGGTACAGACTTTCCACACTCTCTAAGCAGATCTGAAGAATTCAGCTTTGGCCCACTCTTACTGACCTTTCTCCAGAGTATTTTCTTTCAGGGGCTCTTCAAATGGAAAATCTTGATTTTTTTCCTGCAAAGGATAGCCAAATTCTTGAGAGGGAAAATAATTATCTGGTTGAAACATTAGAAGAGGGTCAAAGGCTTCTGGTGGCTTTGGCTGCTTCATTTTTACCCATTTTTGAAGCCTCGTCTTAGGCTGTGTCTAGACATCCAAGGAGAGTTGGATACAGGTCTAAAACACTAAACTGAGCTGATTTACTGGAAGTCTCATAAATTCTGTGGATGCAGCTTCCAGGTTCTCACCACATGCCGTAGCTGTATAGATAACCCACAGCAATTTGTACTGACTGCATTTTTTGTTGTTGTTTAGTCTATGTCAGCTGCAATCACACAGATACGGACTTCTGAATGATTTCACTATGAGATCAAGCTGAACTATATGTTTTGCAGTTTGAAAAAATGAAATTCATCTCAGTATTAAAAATGACCATAAGAAATTTTATCCCATAAGTAAAAGGCTTTTAAGTGTTACACTGTAGAGAACATGACCACATGATGAGCCCATGTTTTGATTATATACATAACTTTCATTCACGTCATAAGAATGTCTTTGGGTGTTAAAAATGTGAAGTTTAATTTCTTTGCCTATGACAGTTCTTCAAACATCTGAGACCAGATATTACGTGTCCCACAAGTCTTCTAGTCCCCAAGCCAACACTTCTGCCAACTTTTCCAAATGTTTCTCATATGAAGAGGTTTCTAGATAACACTGCATCCTTCTTGCATTCTTGTGAATTTGCTCTATTTTAAATGGATTTTCTGAAAATGAGATGCCAGCAACTGATCACAAATCTCCAGATGCAATATTATTCATATGTAAGGAAGAAGTTTGGCAGAATTTTTGCCTGCTTTCTGGACAGAAAACTTTTACTAATGTAAGTTTAAGTAAAGCACAGTAGAATATAGTAAAGACCATAAACACCTATTGAAATCCCGGCTATTATTATCATTTATTATCTTATATGACATTGGAGAAGGCAACCTCTTTGAATTTCAGTTTACTCATCTATAAAATGGGGATAATAGCATTATCTATCTCAGGCTTACTATGATAATAAAGTAAGGTTATATGCGTGAAGAGCTTATTTCACACCATGCCCAGCATTGGCTAAATGCACAAGTAAAATATATAAAGTACAAAAATTATTATTATGCATTACTTTCACTGCATTTAGGTCCCTTACATTTGACGTCCTATAAAACCAGACCTCTCCTGGACTGAATGCATATAGACTTTTTAAAACATGAGTAAAATTTATACTTAGCATTATTACATTTCATCTGGTTAGCTTTGGCCCATTTACCAGTTTGCTCAGATGTTCTGAATTCAAATTCTGGCAAACAATATATTCACAATTCTTCCTGTTTTGCATTATCTGCATATTTATTACATAATATTCCCATATCATTATCAGAGTCATTGGTAATCATATTATAGACCTAAAACAGACCTCAAAGGATCCCATACCAGAGTTACATGTTCCATTAACTTGTACCCATTGGCTATCAACAATAAGACTTAAGATTTAATCATAAGTCCATCATAAATGGACTATCAAGTTATGTCTCTCTATTTCCCCTCACTCATATTTCAAAAGACTATATCAAGATCTAAGTATATTATATCTACTCCACTCTATTAAAAATTTGGAGTCAGTTTGGTTCAACTTGTTTTTGAAGATTCAAAGAAAGTTCCTATTGATCACTGATATCCTTTCTAAACAATTATAAATATCAATTTCATAATTAATTATAGCTGTATATAGCAGGGCATTGATGATAAACTTATCGATCAAATTTCCATTTTGTTTTCCCTTTTGAAAACCTGGACAACAGCCTCCTCTGTGGACTTTTTTTTTTACTGATCCACTGATCCTACCACATTCCCACTCATCATCACCCTGCTTATGTCTTCACTTCTGTGCACAGTCAGTTTAGCAATATAACTACTACCTTGCAAACTTTTGAGTCCCTTTCCTGTCTTTTCCTTTACCATTTTATTTACCTAATAAAACTCCAACTGAATTACTTTCTTACTCAGCTCATATATCCAAGTTGCTAAAGAATCCAAGAGAAAAACTATACAATTGTGATGACTATACTCACTTCAAATAGCAAATGGGCACCTAACTTTTCCAGACTTCCCTACTATAAGTCTTCAGTCAATATGCTTTCTCACTGTACTAGAGGATTACTTCATACCTTTTTTTCCCTCAAATCTCTAATACACCACCTGCCACTCATATTTAACAGATAATTCTGCTTCATACTACACAGAAAAAAACAAATATAATCTGATGAGAATGATCTATCTTCTTTCCACCAAATCCACCAGACTACCTGCATTAGCAACCACAGGTTCTGCCTTCCTCTTGTACCATGGAAGACCAAACCCTCAACTTATACACTGGGTCCCATCTCTTCTAATGTCTTCCTGAACTTCCTGCAATTATTTCTTTTCTCTTCCATGTCAACAATTTCTTCCTTTCTACTATTGGATCATTCATATGGCATACTAGCATGCCTCAAAAGCAACCATCTTAAAACACACACACACACAACACACACACACACACACACTTTCACTTTCACCCCCTAAGAACTGCCTCATTTCTATTTGCTTTTACTGTGAAATTCCTTGAGTTATCTTGAATCATTTTCTCCATTCTCTCTCCTCTCATTCTTTCGTCAATCCACCCCAGTGAGATTTGTGATCCTGCTACTCTATAGATACTGGTCTTATCAAGTTTATGTGATCTACAGGTTGCCACAGAAAATGCTCAATTCCTAGCCTTCATGTGACTTGCCTTCACTGCAGCACTTGACATTGTTGACCACTCCCTCTCTTCAATCACTGTCTTCTCAAGACTTTTGCAATATCACACTCTCCTGCTTTCCACACTTCTACCCTACTGACTACAGCTTCTTAATCTCTTTTGCTGTCTCCTCTTCCTTTGTTAGACTTTTAAATTTGGGAGTGCCCCAAGCTCCTTCCATGGTCTGTGCTTTCTCCAAGGTGATCTCTGTCTGGTGGCCTTAAATACCATTTAAATGCAGATAACTCCAGACCTCTACACTGAACTACAGACTCCTATATCCAAGCCACCATCTTCTCTCATCTGGTTGATTGTTACAGCTTCCTAACACCTCCTTGACACCTCTCTTGATCCACTCTCCACAAAGAAGACACAGTGATCATATATTATATCACCACCCTGTTTAAAATCCTCCAGTGACTTCCCACCATGAGCAGGAAAAAAATTCAAACTTCTTGCCATGAATGATCTACCTTTCCAACCTCGTTTTCCATTTATGTTCTTCCAACTGCAACATAAGTTCATTGATGGAGTGCTAAATGTTGATCAATGTATTTCTAGCATTTACATTATATGCTTGGTGCTCAATAATATTTGTTGGCTAACTAATTACTCTTTTGGTCTTTTCTCAGCATCCAAAATTCTTCAAAGACTATTGACAATGAATCAATGATACCAAGATGTTACATTATTATAAATTGAGAACCAAACCTGTGATTTCAACAATATGAATTTAATAAGCTAGGACTATGAATTATTCTTATATCTTACAGAGAATATTCCTGATTTCATGTACTTGTAATAATAAGAAGCAGTGCAATAAAACTAGAAATTATGATAAAAGTTAAACAGAAAAGAACCATAAAACCACTTAAAGTAACCCCCCACCCCCACCAAATTTTGTTTCAAATAGCAACTTAAAGGTGTAATTACACACTATTTGCTAAATAGACAAAATAATACCACACACCAGATTGAAACTCAGGATATGCAGCCAAAATTCTATTCAGAGGCAAAATCACAGTCATGTACATCTTATTATTTTAAAAAAAAGAAGCAAAAATACATTGGCAGCATTTAACAAGTTGGAAAATGATAAAACTTAGCAGAGCAAAATACAGGATATAATAAATTAGGAACTAATTATGGAAAACTGAATTATCATTGACAAATTTAAGAGTCTGTTCTTTGATGAATCAAATAATGAAACAGCTCTGTAATATCTAGTAAATAAAAGATGAGAAAAACAATCAAAATCAGAAATGAGACATAATTTAACAGGGAGAAGATTAAATTATTTTAAGAGATTCTAAGTATACTTTTATGATAGCAAATTTATAAGTATCAATGATGGATACAATTTCTAGGAAATTATGAAATAAGAATCATAAAATCCCAACTGACCAATATCCACAGGATAAACTGGAAAACAAAACTTTTCTTCAAAATAGTTCTGATCTCAGAGAGTTTATAGGTCTTTCTTTCCAAATTTTAAGGGAAAGGTTCTTTTATGCAGGGCATCTCAGAAACATTAATAGGCCAATACACACTGTAAATCTCCAAGAAAAGAACATGCGAAGCAGAATTCCCCATTTATTTGACCCTAGATTCTTTTTTCTTTGAACTTCTCACAGGGCTAGTGTGTACTTTAAGGACCAAACTTTGGGATATTTCTCTATAAACCAATCTCACCTATGAATAAAGATGTAGAACTCCTAAAAAATATGTTAGGAAATTGAGTGTCATAAAATGTTTAAAAGTATGACCTTGAATAGTCAAAGCAATCTTGAGAAAGAAGAACAAAGCTGGAGGCATCACGCTCCCTGACTTCAGACTATAGTACAAAGCTATAGTAATCAAAAACAGTATAGTATTGACATAAAAACAGTCACATAGATCAACAGAACAGAATAGACAGCCCAGAAATAAACCCATATATACATAGTCAATTAATTTCCAACAAAGGAGCCAAGAATATACATTGGGGAAAGGACAGTCTCTTCAATAAATGGTGTTGAGGAAACTAGACAGTCACATGCAAAAGAATAAATCTGGACCACTATCTTACACCATACACAAAAACAAATATAAAATGGATTAATGATTTCAATTTAAACCTGAAACCATAAAACTCCTAGAAGAAAACATAAGCAGTGATATCCTTAACATGGGTTTTGGTGATGATTTTTTAGATTTGACAACAAATACAAAGGCAACAAAACTACATCAAACTAAAAAGATTTTGCACAGCAAAGGAAAGCATCAACAAAATTAAAAGGCAACCATCAACAAAATTAAAAGGCAAACCATCAACAAAATGAAAGGAGAATATATTTGCAAATCATATATCTGGTAAAGGGTTAATATCCAAACATAAAAAGGATGCACATAACTCAACAACAAAAAAATCTGATTTTAAAAATGGGCAGAATAGACATTTTTCCAAAGAAGAGATACAGATGGCCAACAGGTACATGAAAAAGTGCTCAATATCACTGATCATCAGAGAAATACAAATCAAAACCATAATGAGATATCACCTCACACTTGTTAGAATGGCTATTATCAAAAAGACAAGAAAGAAATGTTGGTGAGGACGTGGAGAAAAGGGAACCCTTGTACACGGTTGGTGGGAATGTAAATTGGAGCACTCACTATGGAAGGGTATGGAGTTTCCTCAAGAAATTAAAAATAGAACTACAGTACGATCTAGCAATTCACTTCTGGGTATTTATCCAAAGAAAAGTAAGACATTAACTCAAAAGACATGGAAACAACCTAAGTGTCCATCAAAGGATGAGTGGATAAAGAAAATGTTATTTATATGTGTGTGTGTGTGTGTGTGTGTGTGTGTGTGTGTGTATAATGCTAGGTAAAATAAGTCTCACAGACTAAGACAAATATTGTATGATCTCTCTTATATGTCAAATCTTATAAAGCACAAAACAAAAAACTGAGCTCATAGATACAAAGAACAGATTGTTGGTTGCCAAAAGCAGCACGTGGCGTGGTGGGCAAGAGGTACAAACTTCCAGTTAAAAAAGAAATAAATCATGGAGATGTAATGGTGATCAGAGCATGGTGATCATAGTTAATAATACTGTATTGCATATGTGAAAGTTGCTAAGAGAGTAAATCTTAAAAGTTCTCACCACAAGAAAAAAATTTTTTAACTATGTGTGGTGACGGATGTTAACTAGACTTGTGGAGACCGTTTCACAATATATACAGATATCGAATCATTATGTTGTACGCCTGAAACTAATATAAAGTTATACGTCAATTATACCTCAATAATAGAAAAAAAGATCCAGCCACCACTACCAAGTAGGGTTTTTCCTAAGAGAAGTTTTTGTGAGGAATACTGTAAAGAGACCACTTGCATTCAGTACCATGTATAAATTGACCACTCACAAATCCCAGATTTCTCCTCCAAGCTACAGTTAAATTCTGGATATTTCCACTTTCAAAATCTTGATTTACTCTCAAATCTTCTCTTCCTCCAAAGTTTCCTCGTATTAGTAAATGGTGCCCCCTTCCAACTAGTTGCTTGTGCTAGATACGTGTCATTCTGGACATCTCTTTTTCCCGCACTTCAGTTTCAATCAGTCCGTCTGTCAACACAGCCCCCTAATGAATCTTCTTTATTTCATCTCCACTGCCTCCATTCTAGTCCAGGACACCATCATCTTTCACCTGGATTGCTACACAAAACTCCTAACTCCTAGACCTGCTTCTCTCCTACTCTCCATTCTGCAGCCAAACGCAACCCCATCAATGGCTCCCCACTGTATTAGGATAAAGATCACCAATTTTGATATTCAGTCTTTAGTTATTTCCTTTCCTTAACACAGTGAAGAGAAAAAGGTGAAGAAATAGAAATTTTAAATGAAAAAAAATTTAATTTTTATAAAAAATATTTTAAAATATAAGAGCATTGCAAAACACATTTACTGTAAGTGCAGCTGCAGAATCAGCTGAGTCACCACCACTCCTGACTTTCTCTGGCTGCCAACAGCCATGGTGCCAAGTCCATGTCAGTGTTAATCACTGACACAATAAAAGAGCTGAAAGCATGAATTTTGGTTATAACTGTGGGGTCTTATTTATGATGAGAAAGGTCATAAAGAAGGCAGATTACAATTTAAGTGGTAGAAATTCTAAAAATATAGAATATTTTATATCTAAATATTCTTCCTCATATCCAAATGCTAAAATAATCTGATGTCACACAATTTAAGAAGGTAATCTAAATAAAAATAGAAAGTTTGGATTTCTTAGTAGGAACTGGAAAGACCTGGTTTCTTGAAAGACCTTCTGCTCCTGGCCCCTTTTCCCTGGACTTCATTGTTTCTCCTGCAAAAGAGGAGGAGGACTGATTGATTTGATTGATGGGTTATAAAAGATAAATTGAGCAAGCCTGTGTCCATAGGACACATGCATTTCTCTCTCATTCCAAGATGCTCTGGTGAGTTCTGCCTTGTGGGAGAGGCCTGTGGTTGCTCAGCTTTGGCTATGATTATTGGGGGCTGAAGTATTAGCAAGACACTTGGCCACAGATCTAGATCCATTTGTTTCATGACTTATCTGTTTGTTTCCTGTGCTTCCAAAAACAGCAACAACAACAACAAATATGAACTGGAGAAGGGGAGAAAAGAGTGTGATTTATTGGCCCCCTAAAACTCCAACAGTGAGGGGTAGCGTTGAAGAGAGGTTAATAGTTTTGGTTTCAGATGGGTTAAACAGGAAGTGAAAGTAGGCCTTCTGAGTGAAAATGCCCAGTAGGCAGCTGGAGATGTGGGACTGGTGTCTCAAGATAATAAATAATGACCATACTACATGTGGCTGTGATGCTATGTACCATGTGAATTTGTTTATTTTATTTTAATACAGCTTATTAGCCTCATTAAGTATTTCCCATAGGAGGACAAGCCAAACAACCACAGGTCATGTGTCTACTTGGGCATAACCAATAGCAGGCAAATTAGCCAATATTACAATATCATTTTAAAAAGTCGTTGTTGCAATGCAATATTTATGCAGAATGTGTTGATGATGATGATGGTGGTTCTATGATCAGGGGTCCCACGGCATGCCTTTTCATCCTTCAGGCCTTTTCATTCAATGTTGCCTATGTCCTCCTACCTTCTTTACCACCTGGCAAACTTCTGCTCATCCTTAGAGCCTCAACTCATATATTCCTTCCTCTGAATCTTCCCCAGGTAGCATTAATTACATAAATTATCCTCTTCTCTATGTTCCCCTAATGTCTTACTTATACATCATTTGAGTTGAACTACATCTTCTGTTTAAGGAATTTATTACTTCTAGAGGTGGTAGAAATATAAACAATGTCAGAGATGATTTACATAAAACTCCTGGGTAAAAGATCCATAAAGGACTAATAAAAACAGTAGAGATTGTGAGGTACATCTTCAACCTCCAAGTTTCTATTAAGGAAGATTTCCACACCAAGTGTCTCCGTAAAATATAACAGACGGATGGATGAATTATGTAACTGGTTACATGACATGTCATTCTGTATAATGGTTCTTGTGGCATTCATTTATTGATTTACTTGTTTAATAAACATTTGTTGAGAAGCTATGTGCCAGGTATTGTGCTAGGCCCTGAGGGACACATGGTGAATAAGACAGACAAGGTCCCTATTCTCATGAAGCTTATATTCTGGCAGTACATATAAAAATTGATGGTGAATGGAATGCTAAGATACTAACAATCATTTATTTAGACTTCACTGTCAAGGTACCAAGTAAGTCCCAATATCCCAATGACATTTCCCTCTTCTGCCTAAACAACAAAAGAAAAAACAGACATCTGTTTTATTCCAGTAAGTTTCATCATTCAACAATTACTCAAAAGACTGAAAATAATTCATAACCAGATAAAGGAAATCTTTACAAAGCTCCTAGTGGTTTTTAAAAATTGCTGTTTAAAAATGAACACTACAAAGGAGTTTTTGACCAGACAGCTGTTTGAAAGAACAATGATTTCATGTTTTAAGAGTAACTTTAAAATTGAGATGTCTTTACCTCCCAGGAAAACTCAGCAGCTGTGGCGATTATTTCACTTCTCTTTCTTTCACATTTTACTGGATTTAATTTTAAGGGGAAAAACAGGTATAAAAGAGAAAATTGCATACAACACAGAAGAAAACCTATTGCAAAACAAGCAATTGCGCCTTTTTAACCACAAGGAAAACATAAAGGCAACCCCAAATCTCTTTTTAGCTGAGGAAGAAGAAAACACAGCCCTTTACTGGTGAAGTTCACCTCTTTCCCTGCTAAACTTAGAAAATTACCCCTCTAAATCTCAATAAAATCAAGGTTAAGTTGGTTTTCTATTAGAATGGAAAGGAATAACTAAAACAACTTCAGGAAGTAGCAACGGAGAATCAGTCACAAACAAAGAATATAAGTAATTGCTGCCTTGTATACTTCATTGGTCAAGTCCCGCCAACCACTGTGCCCAGTTTTGGAACCCAACTAAAGCAATGGAGTCCATCCATGAGAGAGGTGGAGAGAGCCTCCAAGGTGATTAAGAGGAGACATTTGAGGTTAAAAGGCTAGGGGAAGATGTTTTCAAGATGAAACTAGCAGGCAAAGCACCCTTTGCAGCACTCTGAAGCCCCTTGCATTTAATTAGCCATTGCCACTGATGGAAATACTGAGAGAAAATGTGGCACAGAGATATGAGGAAGAATTTTCCAGTAATTCAAGTGAACCTCTGATAATCAGGTCTCCCTCTGTAGCTAGAAGGATATAAGGTGGCTGATACCTGGGAAGGAAGAAGATCTGCAGTAAACAGGTGCAAGTTGATGCCACGTGGCTGGAGCTGTGTGGACATAAAAACAGGTCTGACCCAAAGGTGAAACCTGCCTGAGATGCCCCATAAGCTGTGCAGGTACCTGGGCTGGAGGACTGTCCTTTTCTTCTTGCTCCATATGAGGAACACATATGGGTTTCTACTGGCTGTAAAAGTTACCAGACAAGAATGATGAACTGTATCTGCAAATAAGGAATCTGAGACTATCTCCAAGTAGACTTAAGCCTAACATTCCAACGGTCTAACAAAATATGCTTCCTGATAGAAATAAATAAAGTGGCTTTTCAATATGTGGAGTAGGTGAACAGTTTTATCCTACCCATAACATCCTTATCCCATATCAAAACTTTCACCAACCAGTTTTGTTTCTGGCAGTTTCATTCTTTTGAGTCTTGAGATCTTTAGGTTTCTGCACGAATCATTGTGTGATGTGACAGAAAGAGCACAGACTTTGGAATCAGAGAAATTCTAACTCTGGAACTTGTTAATCATATGTTAGTTTTGTGACTTTGGGCAAATTACTCAAGTTCTCAGAGTCTCGATTTCCTTGTTGATAACTGAGGATAGTACTATCTAAGAGGGTTTTAAAGGATTTGAAATAATGTATGCAAAGCATTTAGCATGGTGCCTGGCAGTAATTATCATTAAAATGCAAATGTTCCTGGAGAAAGCTATTAGCTCACAAGGCAATATCTAAAGATGTAACTAACTGAGAAAGAAAGACTGAAGAAGAAGGTAGACAGAATGAGCAGTGAGGATGAGCAATGGACAAGATCAATCACAAATTCCAGCTCCTCCATAGCTCTCTGTCCTGAGCTTGGTAAAAACACTGGGATAAACAGTCATGAAATTTACAATAGCCAGGACATGGAAGCAACCTAAATGTCCATCAACAGAAGAATGGATAAAGAAGATGTGGTTACATATATACAATGGAATATTACTCAGCCATAAAAAGAAACAAAACTGTGCAATTTGCAGAGACATGGATGGACCTAGAGACTGTCATACAGAGTGAAGTAAGTCAGAAAGAGAATAACAAATATCGTATAATATCGCTTATATGTGGTATCTAGAAAAACGATACAGGTGAACTTACTTGCAAAGCAGAAATAAAGAAACAGATGTAGAGAACAGAGGTATGGATATGGGGGTGGGAGAAGGAGGGTGGGATGAATTGGGAGATTGAGATTGACATATATACACTACTATGTATAAAATAGATAACTAACGAGAACCTACTGTATAGCACAGGGAACTCTACTCAGTGCACTGTGGTGACCTAAATGGGAAGGAAATCCAAAAAAGAGGGGATATATGTATACGTATAGCTGATTCACTTTGCTCTCCAGCAAAAACTAACACAACATTGTAAAGCAACTATACTCCAATAAAAATTAATTTAAAAAAAAGTCATGGAAGGAAGTATAATAGATTTTCATCTTGCTAATATATTTTAGACATGGTCTTGCCTAGAGATGAAATATGATATCTCTTGGTCCCTTTCAATCTCGATGTTATATAATTCTAAAATTTCAGAGCAAAAAAATGGAATGAACAAAAGTACATCATATTTTTCAAAGTATCACTGAAGAAGAAACAAGTACAATACTGCCAAACAAAGAAGCTAACATTCAAGAACAGAACTGTAGTAAATTACAGTTAGGTCTGCAAATCAGCTTGACTCATAAAGAAAATACTAAGATCCAGTTTGTTAATATGCTTTAAAACTGAGTAATAATTACTTATATTGAGCGCAATAGCTATTTACAAAGTAATTTACAGTGCTAAACAATAGGCATCAATACTTTGGGCTCTAAAACACTTTGTGGAAGCAAAGTTTTAAGCATGCTTACACTGAGGAAAATGGGGATGTTGGCTCACAGGTTACCTAATCTCTATTTGGGATACCATTTTTCTGGTAACTCTCCTCTTGAGACATTGCCGTTATGATGATTAATTTGTGGACCTTGGAGAAAAGAAACCAATTCCAAGTGGATAGTCCATCTGGAACTCTGTCATTTTACCATCTCTTGGAACATTCCAACAACATCCCAGGCTCCTTTCCGTGTATTTCAACTTACTTCCTTTCAGCCCACACTGTGGTTCATCAGAAATATATTCCTCTCCATACTACTGTCAACTCCCTTCTAAAAATCTGGAGTCCCTTGTTCCCTAGCTTCAAAACTTTTTCAGATCAGCTTCAAAACTTCCTATAATTTAATTCTGCTAACACATTGTTCCTCTCCATCATCACATACACAGAAAATCTTAACATATTCAGTTTTCATAACTGCCAGTTATAAATATCTCTTCCTATCAAAGCAAAACTTGCTGTTCTCAGAACACAATTTTCTATCTTTGACCAAGACTCCCATATTCCAGTCTTTGTATGTGGAATTCTATTTCAATCCGTCCTTTTACCTCATTCACAAAAGTATTTCATGAAAACTTAATTAATAATGCTTGGTTTGAACTATTCCTTTCATATCTCACTGTGTTTGTGTGTGTGCGTGTGTGTGTGCATGTGTGTGTGTGTATCCAAAACTTGGATACTATTAATTTCAATAATTTTGGTTTTAGTGTCTCTCCTTACAAACTTTTCATGAATGTTTTATTTCCTTCGATTATTAATCTGGAATCTCTTTTGGATGGCTACCTAAATGTTTAACAAAATAAAGGAATATATGTGAAAATGAATTGTAAAGTATAAAGTTCTATATAATTATTCAGTACCATTTTTTTATATCCTCACAGAACATGCAGTTACCATTAAATAAATGTTGACTAATGCTTAAAACTGAGGAAAAAACCCAGCAAGCAGCAGCTCAAGGATAATAATAAGCAAAACCAAAATCTATTCAGTCACTCATCCACTCACTCACTCACTCACTCACTGCAGAATAACTACTCTATGCCAGGCACTGTTCTGGGCACTGAGGATATATAGCAATGAACAAATGAGATTAAGTTCTTGCTTTCACAGAACTTACACTCAAATGGGGAAGATAGAAAACAAAAAAGAGTAAAAATATCAAAAAGTAATGTGTTATGAACAAAATAGAGCAGGAGAAGGGGACAGATGATAGAAGTGCCTTTTTAGAGAGGGTAGTCAGAAAATGAGGTGATGTCATTTGAAAAGAATCAAGAAATGAAGAGGGGGATGTGACTCATGAGAATTTCTGGGGGAAGAACATTCCAGACAAATGCAAAGGCCCTCAGACAGCATAAAGCTCAACATACTCAAGAAACAGTAAGGAGGACAACAGCAATGCAAATGCACCAAGGTCATGAGTTTGCTAGTGGTTTTGTGCTGATTTAGAAATTACTCAAGTGCAAATACTCACATGCTATACTGTGCCTAGGCAGAGAAATAAAAGCCCCTGCACTGGGTATTATACTATTCTACTACCCAAAGTTAATCAATTAAACATTTTTTTTAACTTGTGTATTTCAAATGAATAAGCTTTTACTATCAACATCAGTGTATTGAAAGTAATTTAAAATGCCCCACATTAGTTTTCAATCCAGCATAAAATTATTATTCTCAAGCTTTCTCATAAATGAATTGCACCCTCCAAAGGTGATGAAGCATCAATCCTTCTCTCAACATGCACACTCATTCATTTCCTATACTGAAAGGAGAAAAATGATACACAGTCTGGCAGGATTATGTTTATAAAACCAGATTGCTAGTTAAAATAAGCAAAACAAATTTCAGCAACAAGAAAACTGGCCTGCCTCCCCAGGTGAAGCATGCGGAGACTGACCTCATAGCCCAGAAAAACCACAGTGATAATACAAACTACCAGAGAAAGAACATTCTAACCTCCAAATTAAATCAAGCGCTCCGAGCTGCTGGGGTTCTTCTCTAGTCAGCATGTGCTGGGGTTCACTATGGAAACACAGCAGAACACGAAAGGCAGTGAAGCCAATGGTGCAATGTGACACAGGCTGAGTTTGTATACTTATGCAATAACTCACATGCTGATGCTCCTGATTTGTAACTGAAGGCAGGATAAAGTAGGGATGTTTATGAAGAAAAGGGCTAATGAATCACAGAAACTTGCCTTCTCCTCCACAGCATGTCAAAGAATGAGTAGTGAATGTTTCCCTGAAGTCAACTGTATGTGCTGCTTATTATGAAACAGTAATGGTAACATGCATTCCTGCAAAGTGGCCGTAAATTATAAATTGTGATAAAAATTTAGGAAATATTGACCCTGGACAAAGAAAAGAGCCATTTATGCATCTAAGGAAAATAGACTGTAGAATATTTTTATAAGCACTTTGCCATTTTAAGTCTACTGTACTTTGGACAGAGTAAAAGAAAAGCATAACTCTGGGTCAAATCTAGGATCCACCACAAGAGTATTCCATATGTGAGAGAGAAAGTAGGAAACATATCAGAAAAGGCAAAGAGGTCTCCCTTGCCGTCAATTTCTGAGCTCAGAGATGCTTTTCCTCAGCAACAGGCTAATTTTTAATGCAGCCATAATTTTATATAAATTGCTTGAGATGTACCTGCACCACCTTTCGGGGCTAATGTAATCTATTAAGGTCTATAATTGACAGGACTGTAGTGCAGCCTATATTTTTATCCAAAGATCCATCCAAATTCTAGTAGTTTAAAATTTCACAGGGGAAAATCATAGTAACATACTCTAATGAAATCAACACTTTAAAAACATTTCTCATTTTTACAGAATAAAGCACCCTAATCCTCTTGCTATGATATGCAAGGTAATTCTCCTAATCTCATCAATTATTTTAATTTTCACTCACAGGATCTTATCTTTTTATATTATACCTTTTCTTGCAATTGACTGAAAAGTTTTTAATGTAATGTTTTAGGTTATAAAACACCATGGTTTTGTATAAAAGCAGGACATTTTCAATTCTTGATGATATCCACCTGATCATATCAACATGTTGCTAGATACTTTCAGGGCTAGTCTACAGAGATTCCTAGGTCCTTTTCACTCACTGCACTTAACCAGACTCCAAGAGTCTTAGACAGAGTTTGTATCATTTTCCTCTAATACATGACACCTCATGTTTTCTCACATTGCAATTAGTCTGCCATTTTCTTACTCACTACAAAAGCCCTGTGAGGTCTCCTAAAGATTGTTTTTTCACTGCCCAAGGGAGATGGATCTACAGAATTTGAGTTTTTCGCAATGTATTTCAGATTATTTACACAGATGTTAAGACTAGTTTGTGCATTGGAAATGTAGGAAATTAGGATGCTGGGAAATCTCAGTTATTATACTATGCCATTGACAGAAATACCCATCTCGTCCCAATACATTATGAAAGTCATGAATGCAGAGAACAAGGACCATTTTTGTTTCTTCTAGCCCCTACCACAGATCCCAGCACATTATAAGTGTTCAATAAAGTGCTGATAAGTTGGCTAATTTCCACCCTCAACCTACTTTCTTGAAGAGTTTCCTAGCCACATTAAAAAAAAAAAAAAAAAAACCCTCAAGTTCATAAACTTTATAGTAAAACTTTGCTAATGGCTATTTGAAAACTTAAATGTGTAGTTATTCATTGATTATTCTTTTTGAAAAATTTTATTTTTTAATTTTTTATACAATTTTTAAAGGTTACACTCCATTTACAGTTATTACAAAATACTGGCTATACTCCCCACCTTGTACATCCATTGATTATTCTTTATTGCCATATATTTAGCTTCTCAAAGAGCTCATAGAATAGTTAGGCATGCTTTCTTCTCAAAGAAACTATCTTGCTTTTTGTCTAACTTTTAGTTCTCACACCATTTATTATAATTTATACCAGTTTACCTAATATGAAAGTGAGAATCCCCATTTCTGATTCTGGAAATACTTTGATCCTCCAATTCATAAGAAGAATCCCAGGGGCAGGTTGAAGGCATCAGTTATAAATATCACTTTCGAGACTGGAAAATTATAATTAGCATGAACTCTTACTCATAAAGGACAATTAGGGAATGGGCCATTATACTAAGTAATTTAATTTATATATAAATTAGAATATGTGTGTGTATAATTTCTGTTACAAGATTTAAAAGTACAACACAATTTACACAAAAATCTTGCCAAGCATAGTTTAAACTTTAATGCTTAATAGTGTGCTTCAGATTCCATCCTATTTAGGGAATACTAACAAAATAAGTAATCATAAAAAACTATAGGAAAATAATTGTGCATAAAACGGGTTTATGTAGTTAAGTTGGCATGTACCATAGAGGTCACCTAAGCCAAATTCCCCCATAGATAAGGCAGGACTCTCCTCTATGACATCATCAACATGTAGGCTTGACCATTTATCCTTTTTTTTTTCCCCCAGACCATGTCGGTTTATTGGTAGCTATTATTCTAGCATAATTATTAATAGTGCCCCCTTTTACTCTCAAAAGTGAGGATACATTATGATCACCCTACCAATATGTTTTTAATCTAGCTTCTGCTCAAAGTGCTCTGGCGATGGGGGAGGCTTGCTAATTCACAACTTGCCCATTCTATTTTTAAAAGGCTATAATAAAAATATAAAATATATATGCAATATATAAACGTATTAAAAATACTAGACATCTCTTTCTAATGATGAGCTTATATCTTTTTTCAGAGTCACTTTTACCCATTACTAATTTGACACTCTTGGAAAGGCAATACAGAACGTGAATCCTTCAACTCTATAAGACAACTTTCATGCTTTTCTTAAACATAAAAGGTTAACCATAAAATGCCAGGTTAAACATAAAATGATTCAGTAAGGAAATACCCTTTGGGAAGAAGTTTGTTGGGAAAAGAAAATTATCTTATAACAATATATGATTTTTAAGGAACTATATTATAGGTGTTCTCATGGAGCCAGGAAATCTAAAGGACTAACAGCAGTTGACAGTTTCCCTTCTCAGGCCTCTGGCTCGAATGCACTGTCTGGATTTCCAAGGGCTGGAAACGAGTATTTGTTCTCAGAGTTTTACACCAGTCAAGTCATGTGGAAGAAAAAATAAACAGCTCTGTGGAGAGGGGCAAAAGAAGTCAGCAGGACAAAGTATTAACAGCTTAAAAAAGAACAGGAAAGTTGAAGTATCAGTAAGTGCATCTTTCTCAGGTTGCTTTCTCCTCATTAACAATTCAGGTATAAGAAGAAGCCACATGAGAACAAATTAGTGGTTACCAGCAGGGAGAGGGGAGGGGGAAGGGGCAATATAGAGGTAGGGAATTAAGAGTACAAACTATTATGCATAAAATAAGCTACAAGGATATATTGTACAACACAGGGAATATAACCAATATTTTAGAATAACTATAAATGGAGTACAATTTTTAAAAATTGTGTATCACTATATTGTACACCTGTAACTTATGTAATATTGTACATCAACTGTACTTCAATAAAATTTTTTTTTAAATAGAGATGAGTTAATTTGACCTATCCAGTAATTTAACATCATTTTGTGTTTTATAGGAAAAGCCAAAATCAGTATCTGGACCATGGGCACTAATCCGAGATATAAATGACATACACTATGAATGATTCTACCTGATTAGCCCACGTTACTGTAACTAGCTCCACTGTGTGTCTAGCAACAGCTACACAAATTACAGGCCATAACTGTCTAGAAATAATTAATCTCTACTAGGGAGTGTGTTTGGCAAATTCAACCCCCTATTTGTGATGGTCAACAGCAGAGCAGTACTTGAGGTCTGAGAACTGCTTGTTACTGGTCTACAATACATTTTAAGTACAGAACCTGAGAAAAAGCAGCTGGAAGCTTTTGTAGTTGTCTGACACTGCATGACATCCAAGCCATGATCAGTGGATGAGCCTTATTGAGTAGGGTTTAGACCAGTTTGGGTGTTGTTAAACTCATGAGGGGAGTCACATGCAGTTTAAGTTGAATATTCGCTGTGCAATGGGACTATGTGTTGTTCTGAAGAGACTGAAAAAAAACTTTTTAAAAGTTCTTTACCACAGAAAGCTTGAAAAGCTGTGCTTTAGGAGAAAATTCTCTACTTTAAATTTCTGACTGTTTTGATTTAAGATGAAGGATATTGACCAAATAATCCTTTACATATATAACATTTAGTAAAAACCCACCTAACAGTAGCTCAATATTTCCTATCTTTCATCACTTCTCAAACCTATCACAGTGGAAGGGAAGGAAAAAGGATATATTTGATATCTTTCCCCAGATTACCAGAGGAGTTCTCTCATTTGAGACTGAGGCCCTGGATCCTTTCACTTTTGGACAGAATTAGAGATCAGGGGAAATGTCTATGTTCTTGGTGACAGGGCTACTCTCTTTAGTCACACTGCATTTCCACATATGCTTCTCGGAAATCAACACATTTCCAACATCTTCACCTCCTTTTCAACCCAAAGCTATTTGATGATTTCTCTTGTCACCCATCTTCCTCAGTATCATCACTGGTAAAAGATCAATGACAGATAAGGGGAGTAAACAAATGTTCTGGAAATGCCATAACTGTTTTGGATTTTATCTTAGGGGGTGAGTGGGAGGAGACTGAATGGCATGACTTTGATTGCTAAAATAGATCTCTCTATCAACTTGGCCTGAAATGAGTTTGACTTTCCATACGTGTTATGTTTTCACACTGTTTTAATACAGTGTGTAGGGGACATGTAAAAGTCTAATCTGGTAATCAGTGGATTCTTGGTTCTTCAAAACTCTTAGTTTTGAAGCAACTAATAGAGATATTTATGCAGCAAGTACCTCCATCACAGCATGAAATAAACCTTAAATTGATGTCATACCACTAAATCATTATATCACGTATTGCCTAACTGCCACAGTTCTCAAAGTATTGCCTGGGGACTTCTGTGGTCCCCAAGACACTTTCAGGGGGTTTTCAAGGTCAAAACAATTTTTATAATAATATTAGTTAATTTTCTTCACTTTCATTTGCTATGAATGTACAGAGGAGTTTGCTAGAAGCTGTGATGACACGGGATGATGTCATCACTCTGGCAGTTAATGGAAGATGAGCTCGTGTACTCTCATGTTATCTAGAATTTTCAGAGGAAGTATGTGCTTTTCCAGAGATTAACTCATGTGTTCTCAGTATTTCTAATGTGCTCTTAACAGCTATTTTTTATTTATACCTGCTATAATCTTTGTGACCTCATTATGATCCAGTAAATTGTTATTTTGAAATCCTAAAGTCTCCTTCATGCCTATGTGGAGACACACAAACCTATATGTATACATTTTTGTCTTGTATAAATACGAAATAAAAATAGAATTAAAGCTATTCCTTTTCCTTGGCTTTATAAATGTTTATCATTTACCTTATTGTCTTATGCAATTAAACACTTTTGAATAGCATTATAATGCCAGTTAAGTTACAGCATCATTTTAAGACCAATTATTGGACATTTTAAAAAAAGAAATCACGTAATTTAAACAGAGATATGATATATTCTTTGAAATCCAAATATTGTTTGTAAGAGTTTTTCAAAGTAGCAGTGAAAAAGCCCTTGAAGCATCTTACAAGATAAGTCACTGTACTGCAACAGCTAGAGAAGTGCACACTGTAGCTGAGAGGCTAATAAATAAAAATTTTGCACTTGATATTGGTGAATACCTGCTGGATAAAAAGTGAGTAAAAAGAAATTACTGTCATTTTCCAATGATAGAGTAACTTGTCCAATTAAAGATTTGGTTGCTAACATGGAGCATGAATTAAAAATCTCATCTGCAGAATTATACTTTTGCCTTAAAATGGACAAATCTAAAGAATGACTACACTCGTTTTCGTTGTATTTGTCCGGTATCAGTACCAACTAATCCTTAAAGACCTTTATTTTAATAGAAATACTTATTAATTAATAAGTGTTGCTGAAATAGTCAAAGTACAAACTTTTTTGAATTTCATGATTCATCTTGCAACAAATGTGTTAACATTTGCACTGATGGTGCAAGAGCAAGAATGGGTGACTTAGCACCAGTCAAGACAATGTCATGAAGCTGCACTGAGAGTCATTGTAGTCTTCATTGCCAAGAATTTACAGTTTAAAAAAAAAAAGGCCAGTTTCACTTAAGGATATCCTGATGAAGTAGTAAAAACATTAATTTTTAAAAATCTAGACCCTGAGTATACATCTTTCTAATATTCTATGTCAAAAATGGGAGGTCTGCATAAGCACTTCTGCTGCATACTGAAGCGATTTTCTCAAGCAAAGGGTGCAATTAAACTGTAAGCTAAAGTACCTAGTTTTTTCATGGGATGCCATTTTTACTTGAAAGTCCAACAGTCAATCTATGGTTAACAAACTTGAGTTTTGGCAGAAATTTTCTCAAAATGAACAAAATGAGCCTATCACTTAGAGGAAGACAACTGACAGCATTTATAACCAATGATAAAATTGAGCCTCAAATTTTGGAAACCTTGTATCTCCCACCATGGGCTTGACAGCTCCCCTGTTTCTGATGACATTGGTGGTGATATTAATGAATATAATGAAAATACTGTATAATGAAATGTGAAACATTGAGAAGATCTGTACGAATAAATGAACCAATATTTTCCAAATGACAAAATTGTGATGCTACAGAATCACTCATAAGTAAAAGATCCATTTAAAGTGCACGGTAGACCAGTGGATTAATGTAACAGAATATAAAAAGTTCATTGACATGATTTCAGATTCCACACTGCAACTAACTTTTTGGAAACTATCACTTGTTACGTTTTGCTGAGGTATCAAAGAAGAAAACCCACAGAATGCGAAAAAGCTGTTAAAATATTCTTCCCTTTCTAACTACATATCTGTGTGAGACAAGATTTTCTTCATATACTTCAACCAAAACAACATATTCCAACAGATTGAAAGCAGAAGCAGATATGAGAATCCAGCCACCTTCTATTAAGCTACACATTAAAGAAATTTATAAAATTGCAAAAAAAAAATGCCACTCTTCTCACTGATATTTAAAAAAATATTTTTCCATAAAAACATACTATTTATGTTAATATGAAATTGATTCATTACTATTATTTTTAATTGATATAATAAGTTAATTTTTTCTAATGTTTCATTTTTAATTTCTAACAATGGATATAATTGGCAGTGTGCTAATAAATGTGTATGGATTTAACAAACACACGGATAGAAAAAGCAGATTCTGTGTTTGAATACTCAAAACTACTCTCTGCAATTGCATTTTTTGAGACAGTTCCTTTAAGTGAACAGTATTTCCCTCAGGTTCTAAGAAATAAACATAGGCAGTTTCAAAATTAGGAAAAGAAAAGAAAAGGAAAAAACTTGCTCCAGTTAGGCTTTGCAAATATTTTCTTTATGAAACCATGCATCTACTCAGAATTAGTTGCAGAGTGTGACTAACATTTCCTACCAAGGCTTGTGCCGTGTCAGTTTCCTTTACTAAGCCTATGTGTGTTAATTAAAGTTAATTACACATGCCAGTAAATAGTTTCCCTCTGAATGCAGCAAATTGAAGCAGAATAATATAATTTATATGCAAGGTATATAATTAAAACCTTCACAATATTTTCTCTCAGCAGGTATAGTCACTAAGGACATTCTTTATGGATAAGTTGGTTTCACAGTAAATCAACTGAGGAAAAATAAAAGTATATTAAACATGAAATGTTAGGTCACAAAAAGATTTGATTGATAAATTGATATTATAAAAAAACAGGCTTATAATTAATATTCTTAAGTGCATGAGTTGAGGGAGCTCAGTGATCTTTAGAGAGCTTTATATATATGTGTGTTACTTTTATTTAAAGGATTTTTTTCCCCTTCAAACTCAAGAACTAGGCAAGGTGTTACTGCTTTAGTAAATGCTTTAATAATCAGGATAGTATATGGTAACACTGGTAATAATGGAAAACACTATGTCTGCCAGTGAGAACCATGGATACATTGTTCAGTGTAACTGGATTTCAACAGCAACAGATTTGAATAATAACCGTTTTGGACTTTTTCTGTTTATTCTTCTATTTGATATAAGTTTCTTTTTCAACAGGTAGATTGTTATACAATATTCTACAGGTCATCACTAAAAACCTGACTATTGCAATAGTAAAACATGCCCATAGTTTTATTTTTGTTCTTGGGAGGCCTCTAAGACTGCCAAAGAAATTTAAGTGTTTAGAAGTTTCCTTCAGGCTAGACCCAGCTAGGGAAATTTTCACACCCCTGCTTATTCATTTCTTAAGAGCTCTCCCCGCAGGTTGCTGACTGAAATACCTGCACACTTGGCTATCCCCCTGCTGACTTTATTGGGGGTGCCCAGCCATCACAAAATCACCACCACACTGCATAAGCCGTAGCACACAACTCACTTTATTTCCACCCTTATCATGAATAACCAGAAGGTAAACTCACTCATCCTTTAAAAATAAAAGCCTGAGACAAGCTAGTTAATATCTTGAATCCAGTTCCTTAGCATGACTAACTAGTTTTCAAAAGGGAATATTAATTTTTTAATAAAAACTAGCAATACAATCTTATTTATAAACAATCACATATTTAAAGATATCGGGTCATTGGTACCAGTCTCTTATAATGATGATCTGTTACTTTCACTTGCAACTTAACCACTACAGCATCTCTTCTTTTTTTTTTTTAACACCTTTATTGGAGTATAATTGCTTTACAGTGGTGTGTTAGTTTCTGCTTTATAACAAAGTGAATCAGTTATACATATACATATGTCCCCATATCTCTTCCCTCTTGCATCTCCCTCCCTCCCACCCTCCCTCTCCCACCCCTCTAGGTGGTCACAAAGCACCGAGCTGATCTCCCTGTGCTATGCGGTTGCTTCCCACTAGCTATCTATTTTACGTTTGGTAGGCTATATATGTCCATGCCACTCTCTCACTTTGTCACAGCTTACCCTTCCCCCTCCCCATATCCTCAAGTCCATTCTCTAGTAGGTCTGTGTCTTTATTCCCGTCTTGCCACTAGGTTCTTCATGACCTTTTTTTTTTTTTTCCTTAGATTCCATATATATGTGTTAGCATACTGTATTTGTTTTTCTCTTTCTAACTTACTTCACTCTGTATGACAGGCTCTAACTCCATCCACCTCACTACAAATAACTCAATTTCATTTCTTTTTATGGCTGAGTAATATTCCATTGTATATATGTGCCACATCTTCTTTATCCATTCATCAGATGATGGACACTTAGGTTGCTTCCAATGTCCTGGCTACTGTAAATAGAGCTGCAATGAACATTTTGGTACATGACTCTTTGAATTATGGTTTTCTCAGGGTATATACAGCATCTCTTTTAAAGACTGTATCTTTGAACCAAGCATATATTTTTCCATAGTATGTTTGCAACTAGCATTAATAAACACAGTTGGGGCCGTTTTACGGTCCCCAAATGGAGGTGTACATCTGTCCCAAGCCACAGTGTTTGTCTGCAGGGGGTGGTAGGGGGAGAGGACTGACCATCAGCAAGTAGTTGTTCTGGGAAGTAGGTGGGGAGCAGGCAATGTGTTTGTTCTGAAATCTTAGAAGAAAAGTAAACTTGCTGTGAAGGACATAATTTCTTTTTGTTCTTGAACTTTACACAGCCGTGCTGGGCTCATTCATCAAGATAGCCCTTGGACGGAAACCTCCTGAACATGAATGCCTCAAAAACTGACCAAAATCCTTCCTGGCGCTCCCATTGGCTTAAGATAAACTCCAGTTGAAATTCTAGTGAAGAAAGGAACTGAATCTAAGTTGCTGAGTCTATCCTATCAATCTATTTGTTTGAAATACGCAAGGGCTCCCAGAGAGCACAATGCCTAATTCCCCTAAAAAAATGGATACGGACTACACACAGGTGTTTTAAGCATGAAGAATTTCTCCAAAGCCTTTTAATGACATTTGAAAAAGCTGAAAAGCACTAACTTGCTATTTTTTCCTTCAGAAAAGGCAGAAACAGTCATCCAAGTAGGGCATCAGACTCCTATTTCATTTCAGAGTTTAATTTGAAAACCAGTAAGAGAAGAATTTAAATTGATTGCTTCAAGCCACAGACATTTCATACCCAAGCAATCATGTTGACTTTCATGAGAATTTATCTTAGCTGTGAAATCAATTGTCACAGACGTAGTCCACAAAAATATTACCAAATTATATTTGATGTCTGTCTTGGTGTGGTTGGTGAATCACATAAATCAAATGGGCAGACAATTTTGGTTCTCCATTCCATCTCCCTCCAGGCTCCCCTTTGAAAATATTTTTACCCCTCCTCTTTGATGTACCTAGGATTTCCTAATGATGCTATTTCACAACCAAAGAGACACTCTTAAAGGGAAAAGATGCAGTAGCAAGAATTGAGAAACCACTGTAATATGCAAGATCAGAACCATATGACAACAAATATCTTTGCAGTGAGAGTCTCGAACAAAGAAGATAGTGGAAACAAAAACAGAGTTCTCTGATTCAAAGATATGGATTTAACAGCTTTCAAGATATAAAGTGTCCTTTTATTGACTTGCTAAACATGTACTCCTATCCAACTCCTTGACAGGGAAAGCACAGGGTTTATCTTTATAGACTTGTAAAGGGAAATAAACATTACTGTCATAGTGTGAACTTATAATCAATAACTCTGCAAAAGTCCTCAAATCTCTGTCTGACTCCATGAACTTAATAGTTCTGGCAGAAACAAGAAGGACCAAAAACTAATAAGGACCTACTGTACAGCACAGGGAACTCTACTCAATACTCTGTCATGGCCTATATGGGAAAAGAATCTAAAAAAGAGTGCATGTATGTATATGTATAACTGATTCACTTTGCTTTACACCTAAAACTAACACAACACTGTAAATCAACTATAGTCCAATAAAAGTTTAAAAAAAAAAACAGCCTCTGCCCCATGGAAAGTAATCTAGCAGTGGAGATAAACACTGATGATATGAATTACATTTTTAATTAATTAATTAATTAATTTACCATTGTGTTAAAACTAGAAAGAAGTACAAGGTATTAAAATGTTGACTTAACACATTCTGTTACTGAAACACATTCTGTTACTTAAACACATTGTTTAAGTGTTTCTCACAGCGATACCACTGACACCTGATTAATACCAATTTACTTATGTGCTCCTCAGGACAACGCATCAGACTCCGGTTGATCTCATACCTAGCAGAAATTTTTTTATACCAAGAATAAAGTATGGGGAAAGCCACATCTTTATATCAGACCTTATAGAAGTTACAGAATGGGTACAATGAAATGGATAAGTCAATTGAGAGTGATAAAAAGTTTTTACTCTCAAACTGATTTTTTTCCTCCACCAGGTACTCATAGTTAGAGGGTATTATAAAGACCCCCTCTGTGGAAAGATAACCCACCTACACTCCATGAGAAAGTGAAGGATGACACATACTTCATTACTCAGCTTGGATTGAAAGACTGGTTACTACCTGAATCTTCATCTGATGAAGAAAAATCTTCTTGAACCAGAATATTCAGAAGATAAACAATCCTCAGTATTCTATGAAGCAAGAAGAAATGTCTTAAACATTCTTTTGACAACAGTGGAGGATAAAATGAAATAAAATAACTTCTCCAGGTGTCTTGTTTATGTTCCAAACACAAGCTTAATTTTATTGTATTCTCTACACAATATGTCATTTCCTAGTACCAAACACTATATGTTTTTTACTCTATTGGATTTCCAATAAATATGAGCCTCTGCCATCCATATTTATGGAAGAGTAATTGCTTCCCTTTTAATATAGATTTGACCACCACACCCAAGTTAGACATAACCTTTTAGGCAATGCATTGCATACTCCCTCTTGCCAGCATATTTGTTTAATTAAGCACTTTTCCAAACAACTTAAACTCCAAGCATGTCTGAATATAGAAATATAGCCATAAAGGTATATAAATGGAAAACCTGACTCCAATTCCTTTCCAGCTAACAATTGGAAAAATACACCACTCAACAATGAGAATAAAGAGCCATTCTTTTCAGAATGCCTGAAGAGCCCACACTCACTATAGTGCAGCATTATTTGACATTTATTGAGTGTCGACAATGTGCTGGGGACTGAGCAGAGTAGTGAAACATCCTGAAATCACTTTCTGTAGGAAAAAGGAGGGAGCGGTGAATTGGAACACATGGTAATACTGATAAACCATATCCTGAATTGAAGCTACAAAGCAGTGTCAAAGAAAGAATGCCTTAATTTAAAAGAAAACAGAGTTGGACAACCCCAAGGGGTGCTCTGAAAATACCATGTGGCTGCTCTACAAACCCCCTGGACAGGCACAGATCTCTGCTGGCTACCAGAGCTGACATACCTGGGACCAAATGGGCCTTAGCATGACCTTAAAAGCCAATGCCTGCCTGGGGAGAGCAAAGACCAGCACAGTGAGCCATTATCTAGAGGTGTTTCTACCAGAGAAAACATGGCATTTCTAACAAAATCAAATGGAACAAAAACCTGGGGGAATATTCCAATCTTCAGTTTAGACCTTGCCACAAAGAAGTTAAGGAATCTTTTAACTTAGATTTTGTAAATGATATGGTGATGCAATGAATGTGAGATATAAATATTGTAACTTATCAGTCTCCCCAGGTATCTAAGATGCCCTCTTTGAAAGGCTCAGAGGAGGGCTGAGGGTGCATATTCTTACCTGGAGTTTTTGTAGGCTAAATCAGTCTAGGTGTGAAATTTACTCTCTTCAAGCGCTGAAGTTACTGCAACTAGTAACAATTCCTTCCATTTATAAAAATCTTAGCGCTAAAACTCTGTTTAGAATGGCTCAAAAATCTGGTCACCAGACTCATAAAGATCATATTAATTCACCAGGACACTGAAGGCTTTTTAAAGAAGGATGTTAAATGTATCAATTCCCACACACCTGATGATTGGGAACTACAGAATAACTGTTTTAAACTTTATGGTGGAAAGTTGAAATAGCAACTGAATGAACTCTTAGGAATAATGCTGTGATACAAGTAGCAGTGGCTAATATATTTTTTCAAGAACTGTAGCAAGGGTACTGGTCAGTTCCATGTCAGGCTTTGCAAATGAGACTCAAAAGTGTTCCACGGAAATCTGTAAGACCTAACAGCAAATTGAAATACCTTCACAAGAAAGTAAAAATCTTTTCACTGTTGCTCTTTTAGGAACAATTCCAATTAAATTATTAGGTGGAATTTCCTTTCCATAGTTAATATCAAAACTACAGTATCAGAAAGAGCCCTGGATCAAGGAGACATTAGACCTGGGTTCCAGTTCTGGCTCAGTCATACCTACTTTTTTTGACATGAGGAAAGCATTGAACTGTTATAGCTCTCAACTCCTTAATCTGTGAAGTGAGGAGGGCAGACAAGATTATCTCTAAGGTCTCAGAGAACCCTAAAAAGCCATGATATTTTACATTTACATTAGTGCCAACCCTGATGTTCACACAGAAACTCTAAGTCTTAGGCCAGTGCACCTTACATGGGTCAGCTGAATGGCTAAATAAATTGATCTAAAACACTGCAGCAGGACACAGGGATGAGGAACACAAAGCAACACAAGCATTTACAAAATCTCTTCTAAATTAATCAAGGATAAATTCATCTAAAGGCAAGGAAAGAGAACACTTCTTTTAAGATCTTGTCTCAGAAGAAAGAAAAAATATAGAAACATAACCTCAGAATCAATGTAAGTGGTGAAAAGAATATCATTCACGTGCAGTTAAAAGAATTATGCTAAGTATATGGGATTTTGATAGATGCATGATTTTCCCTTTACATGAAATATTAAATACATAAACTTACACGGATAAGTACAGTTCATTAAACCCTATGGAAGACAAAGGAATGTTTTAATTTTTTTTAACTAGGGCCATCTTGCCTTTGAAACTAACTTCTCATCCAGAAAAGGCTGGCAAAAGATTAAGCAACATTTTCCACCCATTTGCTTTGACTAATACTATTCCCTCTTTGGGATATTCCTTTCTGTTTCCTCTCCATCAATCTGTGCCAAACCCAATGAGAGTCATCTTCTACGATGCTAACTATTGCTGTGGCTAGATCCTATGCTCTCTGCTGCTCCAGCAGCAGTACGGGAATGGAATACACTATCATATAGTCTGTTTAAATGTTACCTTTTACACTATAACCCATTTGTTTCATGTATAATATCCTGTCACCTAGATTACCTTTTCTTCCTTTTTAATCTCTTCATTGATTTGTTAAATTTTATATCTTAAGATTGGGAAAACAAATGTTATATACAGTCGCTGATTACAAAAGTCACAACAAGATCACAACAAGATCACACCTTATATTTCATTTAGAGTACCGATACTGATATGCAGGGCTAATAATGCTGAAATGTCTAATAAACATTTTGGAATGAATAACAGAATAAACATTTATTTATTGAGAAAATGAATGAGAGAATAGGAGGATGACAGTTGATTTTCCCTACTTGGTTTATAAACATTCATGCTTGAAAACACAGAGAACCCCTAGGTTGACCTTCCTGGTTCACTTTTATCACAATCCTCCCTTCTAGGGGAAGTCAGGGACATAGCTTTTTGTTTCAATAATCTAATGGTAATAAAAGACCTTTTCATTTCAATGAAAATGGCAGAATGGAAACTTTCAAAATTCGTTCCTACAAGACAGCTAGAAGTGCTGAAAAACAAGCCAAGAGGAACTACATCTTTTATCTCTTTTGCCACTGGGTCAGTTTTAGTGACCAAAAGGCTTGGATTTCAGTGGCCACAAAAGAATAGGAAACACAATCTTGGGATTTATGTGAGAACTAGGACTCTTCAAAGGCCTCATCCTCAGAAAAAGAATAGATTGAAAAAAAGAAATCTGTCCACTAGAAAAGAAAGATGACAGGCAAGTTTGTTCTGGCCTAGTCACAGATGAAGAAGGTATGAGAAACTAGAAGACAGAACTAAAAAAATGTCCCAAAACAAGTCACAAAGAGATAAGTATAAGATTGAGAGTTAAACACATGAAGGCCAGGAGTAAATGTTTTAGTATGTATATGTCTAATAGGAATTCTAGAAGGAGAAACAAGAAAGAACAGAGAAGAGACAAAAGTCAAAGAGATAATGGAGAGAGATCAAGATGGTGGAGAAGAGGGATGTGGAGCTCACCTCTCCCTACAAATACATCAAAAATACATCTGCATGTGGAACAATTCTCACAGAATACCTACTGAAAGCATGCAGGAGATCTCATAAACCAAAGCTACAAGAAAGATCCCTATGTAACCAGGTAGAACAAAGGGAAAAGGGAGAAGAATTGGGATAGGACCTGTGCCCTGGGAGGGAACTGTGAAAAAGGAAAGGTTCCCTCATCCTGGGAACTTCCTTCACCAGCTGGGATGTCCGCCGGGACAGAGAGGGAGCTTCAGAAGCTCAAGAGGAGAGTACAATACCCAGTTTGCAGTAGGCAGGACAGAGAGACACCAGCACAGACAGTTCTTGTGACCCCGTTGCACTTCCCAGCCTGAGGCGTGTGCCTGCCGGTGCGTGCAGTGACGGGGTGTGTAACTTGGGCTTCAGCATACAGACCCAGAGAGAGGACTTGGTTTGGCTGTGCAGAAACAGCCTGAAGAGCCTGGACTGTGGTCTGGGTCACAACTGGGGGTGCCTGCAGGACAGAGCGGGGATCCGCCATAGGAGACCCATTGTCAACATGGGAAGGGAGGGATGTAGATCTGCCATAGAAGGCGCATCATCAGCATGCTTACAGCGGGGCAAGTTTCCGGCCGCCACAGGTTTGCAAACTTTGTGGGCACACACATGCAGAGGCAGGGCTGAAATCTGAGTCAATTACCTGGGCTCTCACAGTGGGCCTGGAGGTGTGGCTTCAGTGGGTTTTCCACACTGGCAGCTTTGTGAGCACACACATACCTGAGGGACATCTGAGCAAGTTATAGGTGCTCCCACAGCAGATATGGGTCCAGGCACCAGCAGCATAAAACTTTGTGGGTGCACACATGCATAGGTGGGGCTGAAATTTGAGCCAATTGCCTGCTCTCTCACAGTGGGTGTGGAGACATGGCTTTAGTGGATTTTTGTGCCAGCAGGTTTGTGAGCCTGCATACACACCTGAGGGTTCTCCGAGTCAATTACCGGCACTCCCACAGAGGACCTGGCCCCTGAGAGGAGCACCATCAACAGTGATCTTTGTGGACAGTGGTGTCACAGAATCATAGCAGACAGCTCCTGGGGAAGAACACGAAGCAGCTCCTTCCGCAAAGGGAGTGCTCCAGTCCTGACTACCTCACACCATAGCTTGAAAATGGATCTGGGGTCTTCTACACCAACAACTGCAGAGCAGACCTGCTCCAGACAGGGCTGTGATAACCACAGAGCAAAGAGGAGGCCCTGCCTAACAACCAGTATGGGCTCTGGACACCACAACACCAAACACACGCCCTATTAAGGGGACAAGGGCCAGCACACCCTGAGGAAAGATGTGGCAAGCATCCATACCAAAAGCAACTTTTGCACCAAAAATTCTGGACTCACACAGACTACACAGGGTCGCTCCCACAAAAAAAACAGCCCTTCAAGACCACAGCAGATAACTGTTTCTCTTAAATTCATAGGGTCAGAGAAATATAAGTAAAATTAAAAAGCAGAGGAGCTACTCCCAATTAAAAGAACAAGAGAAATCTCCTGAAAGAACAATGAAACAGACCTTTCCATTCTACCAGGCCCCGAGTTCAAAAAGAAGGTAATAAAACATCTAAAGGCATTAAGAAAGACTATCAAAGAAATGCAGATCACTGTAACAAGGAACCAGAAACTATAAAGAGGAGCCAATCAAAATTAGACAACTCAACTGCAGAGATGAAAACCAAGCTAAGGGCAATAAACAGCACATTAAATAATGCAGGAAAAACAAATACATGATCTGGAAGATAGAATAATGGAAATCACCCAATCAGAAGAGCAGACAGAAAGACAAATGAGAAGTGAAAGCAGCATACAAGATCTATGGGATAACATAAAGCATGCCAATCTATGCATATAGGAATCCCAGAAGGAGAAGAAAGAGAAAAGAGGATTGAAAATATATTTGAAGAAATTATGGCTGAAAACTTCCCAAACCTAAAGAAGGAAACAGATGTCCACGTACAGAAAGCACAAAGGGTCCCAAAGAAGATGAGCCCAAACGGACCTACACCAAGACATATTATAATAAAAATGACAAAAGTTAAAGATAAAGAGAGGATCCTAAAGGCAGCAGGAGAAAAACAAAGAGTTAATTACAAGGGAACCCCATAGGGCTATTAGCTGATTTCTCTACAGAAATGCTGCAGGTAAGAGGGGAGTAGCAAAATATATTCAAAGTCTTGAAAGAGAAATATCTGCAAACTTATATACTCTATCCAGCAAGAGTACCATTTAGAACAGAAGGAGAGATAAAGAATTTCTCAGACAAGCAAAACAGAAAGAATACAGCAATACTCAACCTATCCAAAAAGAAATACTGAAAGGGCTTCTCTAAATAAAAAAGAAGCAAGAATTTATAGGAAAGAGAAACTCACAATAGGAAAATAAATAACTTAAATAAACCAGTACACAGATTTAACAAAAAATCAAAAAACTTTATGAAAGCAATTATAACTACAATGGACAGCAAAATGATAAATATGAAGATGTAAAGGAGGACATCAAAATCATAAAATGTGGGGGAGTGGAGTAAAAAAATACAGGTTTTTAAGAATGTGTTTGAGCTTATATGACTACCAGTCGAAAGCAAGTAGATCTAGTAATGGGTTAACATACTTGAAACCCAAGGTAACCGCAAATCAAAAACATACAATAGATTCACAAAAACCAAAAAGAAGACAGCTCAAGCATGATACAAAAGAAAATTATCGAACCACAAAAGAAAAAACAAAACAAAAAAGAGAGGCACAAAGAAGAAATACAAAGTCAACTGGAAAACAAGGCTTAAAACTACAATAAATACATATCTATCAATAATAAACTTAAATGTCAATGGACTAAATGGATCAATGGATCAAAGACATAAAGTGGCAGATTGGACAATAGAATAAGAGTCTAAACAGAACACTCCATGACAAAAATCACAGAAAGATCCTTTTTGACCCACCTCCTAGAGAAAGGGAAATAAAAACAAAAATAAACAAATGGGACCTAATGAAACTTAAAAGATTTTGCACAGCAAAGGAAACCATAAACAAAGCAAAAAGACAACCCTCAGAACGGTAGAAAATATTTGCAAGCGAAGCAACTGACAAAGGATTAATCTTCAAAATATATAAACAGCTCATGCAGCTCAATATCAAAAAAACAAACAACCCAATCCAAAAATGGGCAGAAGACCTAAATAGACATTTCTCCAAAGAAGATATACAGATTGCCAACAAACACATGAAAGAATGTTCAACATCACTAATCATTAGTGAAATGCAAATCAAAACTACAATGAGGTATCACCTCACACCAGTCAGAATGGCCATCATCAAAAAATCTACAAACAATAAATGCTGGAGAGGGTGTGGAGAAAAGGGAACCCTCTTGCACTGTTGGTGGGAATGTAAATTGATACAGCCACTATAGAGAACAGTATGGAGGTTCCTTAAAAAACTAAAAATAGAACTACCATACGACCCAGCAGTCCCACTACTGGGCATATACCCTGAGAAAACCATAATTCAAAAAGAGTCATGTACCACAATGTTCATTGCAGCTCTATTTACAATAGCCAGGACATGGAAGCAACCTAAGTGTCCACTGACAGATGAATGGATAAAGAAGATGTGGCACATATATTCAATGGAATATTACTCAGCCACAAAAAGAAATGAAATTGAGTTATTTGTAGTGAGGTGGATGGACCTAGAGACTGTCATACAGAGTGAAGTAAGTCAGAAAGAGTAAAACAAATACTGTATGCTAACCCATATATATGGAATCTAAAAAAAAAAAAAAAGGTTCTGAAGAACCTAGGGGTAGGACAGGAATAAAGACGCAGACATAGAGAATGGACTTGAGGACACGGCGGGGGGAAGGGTAAGCTGGGACGAAGTGAGAGAGTGGCATGGACACATATACCCTACCAAATGTAAAATAGATAGCTAGTGGGAAGCAGCCACGTAGCACAGGGAGATCAGCTCGGTGCTTTGTGACCACTTAGAGGGGTGGGATAGGGAGGGTGGGAGGGAGATGCAAGAGGGAGGAGATATGGGGATGTATGTATATGTATAGCTGATTCACTTTGTTATACAGCAGAAAGTAACACACCATTGTAAAGCAATTATACTCCAATAAAGATGTTAAAAAAAAAAAAGAATAAGAGCCTACAATATGCTGAGTACAAGAGAACCACTTTAGGGTAAAGGAAGCATAGACTGAAAGTGAGGGAGTATGGAAAAAGATATTTCATGCAAATGAAAATGACAAAAAAGCTAGGGTAGCAATACTCACATCAGACAAAACTGACTTTAAAACAAAGCCCATAAAGAAAGATAAAGGACACCATATAATGATAAAAGGATCAATATAAGAAGAGAATGTTACACTCATTAACATATATGCCTCCAATATAGGAGCACCCAAATACATAAAACAAATACTAACAGACTTAAAGGGAGAAATTGATGGGAATAAAATAATAGTAGGAAACTTAAACACCCCACTGACATCAATGGACAGATCTTCCATACATAAAATCAGTAAGGCAACAGAGATTCTAAATGACACCATAGTTAGACTTAATTGATATCTACAAGACATTATATCCAAAAAAACCCAGACCATACATTGCTTTCAAGTGCATGAGGAACATTCTCTAGGATAGATCACATACTGGGACACAAAACAAGCCTCAACTAATTTAAGAGGATAGAACTTATTTCAAGCATCTTTTCTGACCACAACGGCATGAAACTAGAAATCAACCACAGAAAGAGAAACAAGGAAAAAACGATAACATGGAGACTAAACAACATGCTACTAAAAGAAAAAAAAAAGTGTTAATGATGAAATCAAAGAGGAGATAAAAAAATACCTTGCAACAAATGACAATAAAAACACAACCATACAAAATCTAAGGGATGCAGCAAAAGCAGTCATAAAAGGGAAGTTCATAGTGATACAGGCCTTCCTCAAAACATAAGAAAAATCTCAGATAAACAACCTAACCTACCACCTAAGAGAATTAGAAAAAGATCAAACAAAACAAAGTGAGCAGAAGGAAGGAAATAATAAAGATCAGAGAGGAAATAATGAAAAAAGATTAAAAAACAGAAAAAAATCAATAAAACCAAGAGTTGGTTTTTTGAAAGGATAAACAAAATCAACAAATCTCTGGTCAGGCTCACCAAGAAGAAAAGAGAAAGGACCCAAATAAGCAGAATAAGAAAGGAAAGAGAAGAAATAACAACCAATACCACAGAAAAACAAAAAAACATGGGAGAATACTATGAACAGTTATATGCCAACAAACTGGACAACCCAGAAGAAATGGACAAATTTCTAGAAACATACACCCCACCAAAACTGAATCAAGAAGAAACGGAGGGACTTCCCGGGTGGCACAGTGGTTAAGACTAAGCACTCCCAATACAGGGGGCCTGGGTTCTATCCCTGGTCAGGGAACTAGATCCCACATGCATGCTGCAACCAAGAGTTTGCCTGCCACAACTAAGGAGCCCTCAAGCCACAACTAAGGAGCCTGCATGCTGCAACTAAAGAGCCCATGTGCAACAACTAAGGAGCCAGTGAGCCACAACTAAGGAGCTCGCCTGCCACAAATAAGGAGCCCACAAGCTGCAACTAAGGAGCCTGCCTGCTTCAACTAAGACCTGGTCCAACCAAATAAATTAAAAAATATTAAAAAAAAGAAGAAGAAATAGATAATTTGAACAGACCAATCACTAGAAGTAAATAGAACTTTTAATTAAAAAAACTCCCTGGAAACAAAAGTCCAGGATGGCTTCACTGGGGAATTCTACCAAACATACAAAGAACCTACACCAATCCTTCTCAAACTCCTCCAAAAGATTGAAGAGGAGGAAACACTCACAAAGTCATTCTATGAAGCCACAACTACCCTGATACCAAAACCAGGCAAAGACACTACCAAAAAAGAAAATTACAGGCCAATATCTCTGATGAATATAGACGCAAAAATCCTCAATAAAATCTTAGCAAACTGAATCCAACAACACATAAAAAGGATCATGCACCATAATCAAGGTGAATTCATCTCAGGGTCACAAGGATAGTTCAACATACCCAAACCAATCAATACAATACACAACATCAACAAAAGAAAAGACAAACACCACATGATCATCTCAATAGATGAAGAAGAAGCATTTGATAAAATTCAACATCCATTCATGATAAAAACTCCCACCAAAGTGGGTATAGAAGGAACATATCTCAACATAACAAAAGCCATTTATGATATACCCACAGCCGACATAAAGCTCAACAGTGAAAAGCTGAAAGCCTTCCTTTTCAGCTAAAATCTGGAACAAGACAAGATGTTCACTCTCACCACTTCTATTCAACATAGTATTGCAGGTCCTAGCCACAGCAATTAGACAAGAAAAAGAAATAAATGGTATCCAAATCAGAAAGAAGACATAAAATTGTCATTATATGCAGATGACATGATAATATATACCGAAAACCCTAAAGACGCCACAATAAAACTATTAGAACTGATAAATAATTCAGCAAGGTAACCAAATACAAGATTAATACACACATTTCTGTTGCATTTCTGTACACTAACAATTAAATATCAGAAAGAGGAAGTAAAAAAAAAAATCTTCTTTAAAATCACATCAGAAAAATATCTAGAAACAAATCTAACCAAGGAGGTGAAAAAGTTATATGCTGAGAAGTACAAAACACTGATAAAGGAAATTGAAGATGATTCGAGAAAATGGAAAGATATCCCATGCTCTTGGATTGGAAGAATTAATATTGTTAAAATGGCCATACTACCCAAAGCAAGCTACAGATTTAATGCAACCCCTATTGATTTCCCCATCACATTTTTCACAGATCTAAAACAAAGAATCCTAAAATTTATATGGAACCACAAAAGACCCATAATTGCCAAAGCAATCCTGAGGAAAAAGAACAAAGTTGGAGGCATAACCCTTCCAGGCTTCAGACAATACTACAAAGCTACAATAATCAAAACATCATGACAATGGCACAGAAACAGACATATAGATCAATGGAACAGAATAGAAAGCCCAGAAATAAACCCACACACATATGTTCAATTAATCTTTGACAAAGGAAGCAAGAATATACAATGGAGAAAAGACAGTCTCTTTAGCAAGTGGTGTTGGGAAAGCTGGACAGCCACATGTAAACCAATGAAGTTTGAACACTCTCTCACACCATACACAAAAATAAACTCAAAATGGCTTAAACACTTAAATATAAGTCAGGACACCATAAAATTCCTAGAAGACAACATAGGCAAAACATTCTCTGACATAAATTGTAGCAATGTTTTCTTAGGTCAGTCTCCCAAGGCAAAAGAAATAAAAGCAAAAATAAGCAAATGGGACCCAATCAAACTTCTAAGCTTTTGCACAGTAAAGGAAACTATAAACAAAATGAAAAAATTGCCTACAGAATGGGAAAAAATATTTGCAAATGATGTTACCAACAAGGGCTTAATTTCCAAAATGTACAAACAGCTCATACAACTCTATATCAAAAGAACAAACAACCTAATCAAAAAATGGGCAGAAGACCTAAATAGACATTTCTCTAAAGAAGACATACACAAGGCCAACAAGCACATGAAAACACACTCAACATCACTAATTATTAGAGAAATGTAAATCAAAACTTTAATGAGGTATCACCTCACACTGGTCAGAATAGCCATCATCAAAAAGTCTACAAATAATAAATGTTGGAGAGGGTGTGCAGAAAGGGAATCCTTCTACCCTGTTGGTGGGAATGTAAACTGGTGCAGCCACTATGAAAAACAGTATAGAGGTTCCTTAAAAAACTAAAAAATAGTTACCATATGATACAGCAATCCCATTCCTGGGCATATACCCAGAAAAGATGAGGATTTGAAAAGATAGATGAACCTCAATGTTCACTGCAGCACTATTTACAATAGCCAAGACTTGGAAACAATCTAAATGTCCATCAACAGACGAATGGATAAAGAATGTGTGTGGTGTATATATATATATATATATATATATATATATATATATATATATATACACACACACACATACACACACACACACACACACACAATGAAATGTTACTCAGTCATAAAAAAAGAATGAAATAATGCCATTTGCAACAATATGGATGGACCTAGAGATTATCATACTAAGTGAAGTAAGTCAAACAGAGAACAACAAATATTATATGACACATTTATATATGGATTGTAAAAAGTAGTACAAATGAACTTATTTACAAAACAGAAACAGACACACAGACATAGAAAACAAACTTATGGTTACAAAGCAGAATTCGGGGAGGGATAAATCAGGAGTATGGGGTTAACAGACACACAGTACCATAAATAAAATAGATAAACAACAAGGATTTACTGTATAGCATAGGGCACTATATTCAATATCTTGCAACAACCTATAATGGAAAAGAATAGAAAAAAAAGTGTATGTGTGTGTATACATCTATATATTCGAATCGCTTTGTTATACATCGGAAACTAACACAATATTGTAAATCAACTATACTTCAATTTAAAAAAACTGTCAAAGAGATGATATACAGATTTTCAGATTTTATGAAAGTCATGAATCATAAGGTTTACTAAACACAATGAATCCCAAGAAGCAAATATAAAGCAACACACACACATAAACACATTGTATCAAAATTTCAATATATCAATGAGAAAAGTGATCTTAAAATCAACCAGTGAGAAAATACAGATTAACTTATGAAAGGAACAATAATTAGACTGGCAGTTGACTTCTCAAAAGCAGAGCTGAGGGCTTCCCTGGTGGCGCAGTGGTTGAGAATCTGCCTGCTAATGCAGGGGACACGGGTTCGAGCCCTGGTCTGGGAAGATCCCACATGCCACGGAGCAGCTGGGCCCGTGAGCCACAACTACTGAGCCTGCGCGTCTGGAGCCTGTGCCCCGCAACAGGAGGGGCTGCGATAGTGAGAGGCCCGCGCACCGCGATGAAGAGCGGTCCCTGCACCGCGATGAAGAGTGGCCCCCACTTGCCGTAACTAGAGAAAGCCCTCGCACGAACCGAAGACCCAACACAGCCAAAAATAAAGAAATAAATAAAGTAGCTATAAAATTAAAAAAAAAAAAAAAAGAAATAGGGAACTATCATTATACCAATGGTACAATCAATCTCAAAAAAAAAAAAAAAAAAAAAAGCAGAGCTGAAGTCAGAAGATAAGGAAATAATGACTTCAAATTTATGAGGTGAAAGAACTATCAATCTGTAATTTAATATCCAACTAAAGTATTATTCAAAATTGAGGGCAAAATAAAAACAATCACCAAACTGAGTTACAATCAAGTAGCACCCACTGAAGGGATTTCTAAAGGGTATACTTTAGTGTGACAGAGAATGAAACAAAATTAAACACTGGGATGCAAGAAGAAAAGTAAACAAAGAAATTGGAGATCACATCAATAAATCTAAACAAGCATTGACTTTCTGAATCAATTATAATATTGAGTAAGGTGGTAAAAAGTAAGGTGGAACTCCAATACCAGGTAAAAGTAACCTGGAAATCAGGAAAGAATTAGTGGAGTTAAAGTGTTTTGAAGTCATTATGAAAAAAAGAGTAGAATGATTAACTTCAAGCTTTAAGTCAAAAATATTAAAGGGATGCCAAAAAGAATAAAAATAAGGTGTATATTGTGAATTCCAAGCCAAGGAAAAAAATAAGTTAACCTGAAATGAAGAAAAATGAGTCTGGAAAGAAGGGGGTAAAACAAGTATACAAAAGGCAGGGCAGAAGATGGCGGCATGGGAGGATGTGGAGCTTGTGTCTCCCCACAACTAGGGCAACTTTTGGATGCTGGTGGGGAACCTTGATGCCCAAGGAGATGGGAGGAACCTCTGAGCGACCGGGTAGGATGTGTGGGGAAGTGAGGGGGTAGGAGAAGTGGAGGCCAGACAGGACCAGTGCCCCTGAGGGGTGGCTGGGAGAGGGGAGGGGTTCCCACGCCTGGAAGGACCCTTGGGGGTTCTGAGGATCAGGGGAGGTGCAGAGGGCATTTCCCCCACCATATCGGGCCCCAGGAAGCCTGCTGGGCTCCCGGGCCAGGTCCTCTGCCCTCTGAGGACCCTCCTGGTCATATGGGTCCTACGTGCATAGGAGGGAGGTAGGGGGAAAGAAGAGAAGAGGCAGATGGGAGGGGCCCTCTGAGATCAGAGGATCAGGGGAGGTGCAGAAGGTGTTTGTCCCATCCAATCGGACCCAGGGAAGCCTTTTGGGCTTCCAGGTCTGGTCCCCTGCTCTCTGGAGCCCCCTCTGGCCGCATGGGTCCTAGGGGCATAGGAGGGATGGAGAGGTGGAAGAAGAGAGGCCAAGGGGGAGGAACCCTCCAGGAATGGAGGATCAGGAGGAATGCATCTAGCATTTCCCCTGCCCACTCAGACCCAGGGAACTTGCTGAGGTCCTGGACCCGGTCCTCCAGCTTCCAAGGCCAGAGGCACTCCAGGGCCCGTCCTGCTGCATTGAGCCTAAGTTCCCCCTCCCACCCTGCCAGGGCCTTTTCTGGCCCTCTGGGTCCTAAGCATAGGCCCTGCCCACTGCTTAAACCCCGCCTCTGCCTAAGCCCCGTCCCCCACAGCCAAGGCATTTTCTGGCTTTTTCTTTTTCCTTTTTTCTCCTCTTTTTTCCTATTGTAGTTCTATTTTACCTTCCGGTTGTTGTTTCATTTTTATTTTTATTTTTTTAATTCTCTCTAACATATCTGTTAGTTTTCTAATATTATTTTATTTTTTACTCTTTGTTATTGTTCTGAATTTTTTTTTCTTTTTCTTTTTTTTTGCCACCCCACACGGCCTGTGGGATCTTGGTTCATGAGCTGGGGGTCAGGCCTGAGCTCCTGTGGTAGGAGCTCTGAGTCCGAACCACTGGACTAACAGAGAACTTCAGACCCCAGGGAATATTCATCAGAGTGAGGTCTCCTAGAGGTCCTCATCTCAGCTCCAAGACCACCTCTACCCAACAGCCTACAAACTCCAGTGCTGGAAGCCTCAAGCTAAACAACCAGTAAGACAGGAACACAATACCACCCATTAAAAAAAATAATAATAAGATGACAAAAAAGTATGTCACAGATGAAGGAGCAAGGTAAAAACCTACAAGAACAAATAAATGAAGAGGAAATAGGCAACCTACCTGGAAAAGAATTCAGAGTAATGATAGTACACATGATCCAGAATCTCGGAAATAGAATGGAGGCACGGAATGAGAAAATACAAGAAATGTTCAACAAAGATCTAGAATAACTAAAGAACAAACAAACAGAGATGAACAACACAATAGCTGAAATGAAAAATACACTAGAAGGAATCAATAACAGAATAACTGAGGCAGAAGAACGAATAAGTGAGCTGGCAGACAAAATGGTGGAAGTAACAGCTGAGGAGCAGAATAAGGAAAAAAGAATGAAAAGAATTGAAGACAATCTCAGAGTCCTCTGGGACAACACTAAACTCACCAACATTTGAATTATAGGTGTCTCAGAAGAAGAAGAGAAAAAGAAAGTGTCTGAGAAAATATTCGAAGAGATTATAGTGGAAAACTTCCCTAACAGGGGAAAGGAAAGAGTCAATCAAGTCCAGGAAGCACAGAGAATCCCATACAGGATAAACCCTAGAAGAAACACACCAAGACACATTTTAATTAAACTAACAAAAATTAAATTCAAAGAAAAAAATATTAAAAGCAGCAAGGGAAAAGCAAAAAATAACATAAAAAGGAATCCCTATAAGGTTATCTGCTAATTTTTCAGCAGAAACTCTGCAGGCCAGAAGGGAGTGGCAGGATACACTTAAAGTGATGAAAGAGAAAAACCTACAACCAAGATTACTCTACCCAGGAAGGATCTCATTCAGATTTGACAGAGAAATCAAAAGCTTTACAAACAAGCAAAAGCTAAGAGAATTCAGCACCACCAACCAGCTTTACAACAACTGTTAAAGGAACTTCTCTAGGCAGGAAACACAAGAGAAGAAAAAGACCCACAAAAACAAACCCAAAACAATTAAGAAAACGGTAATAGGAACATACATATTGATAATAACCTTAAATGTAAATGGATTAAATGCTCCAACCAAAAGACACAGACTTGCTGAATGCATACAAAAACAAGACCCATATATATGCTGTCTAGAAGAGACCCACTTCAGACGTAGGGACACATACAGACTGAAAGTGAAGGGATGGAAAAAGATATTCCACGCAAATGGAAATCAAAAGAAAGCTGGAGTAGCAATACTCATATCAGATAAAATAGACTTTAAAATAAAGACTGTTAAAAGAGACAAGGGAGGACACTACATAATGATCAAGGGATCAATTCAAGAAGAAGATATAACAATTATAAATATTTATGCACCCAACATAGGAGCACCTCAATATATAAGGCAAATGCTAACAACCATAAAAGGGGAAATCAACAGTAACACAATAATAGTAGGGGACTTTAACACCCCACTTTCACCAATGGACAGATCATCCCAACAGAAAATAAGTAAGGAAACACAAGCTTTAAATGACACAACAGTGATGGGAATGTAAATTGGTACAGCCACTATGGAGAAGAGTATGGAGGTTCCTTAAAAAGCTAAAAACAGAACTACCATATGACCCAGCAATCCGGCTACTGGGCATATACCCAGAGAAAACCATAATTTGAAAAGATACATGCACCCTAATGTTCATTGCAGCACTATTTACAACAGCCAGCAACATGAAAGCAATCTAAATGTCCATAGACAGAGGAATGGATAAAGAAGATGTGGTATATATATACAATGGAATATTACTCAGCCATAAAAAAGAACAAAATAATGTCATTTGCAGCAATATGGATGGACCTAGAGATTGTCATACTGAGTGAAGTAAGTCAGACACAGAAAGACAAACATTATATGATATCGTTCATACGTGGAATCTAATTTTAAAAAACAATACAAGTGCTTCCGTGGTGGTGCAGTGGTTAAGAATCTGCCTGCCAATGCAGGGGACACAGGTTCCAGCCTTGGACCAGGAAGATCCCACATGCTGCAGAGCAATGAAGCCTGTGTGCCACAACTACTGAAGCTCACGTGCCTAGAGCCCGTGCTCCACAACAAGAGAAGCCACCACAATGAGAAGCCCAGGTACCTCAACAAAGAGTAACTCCTGCTCGCTGCAACTAGAGAAGGCCTGCGCACAGCAATGAAGACCTGACGCAGCCAAAAATAAACAAATAAATAAATTTATAAAAAACAAAACAAAACAATACAAATGAACTTATCTACAAAACAGGAACATATTTACAGATATCGAAAACAAACTTATGGTTACAAAGGGGCTGGTGGGGAGGAATAAACTGAGAGATTGGGATGGACATATACACACTGCTATATATAAAATAGATAACTAATAAGAACCTGCTATATAGCACAGGGAACTCTACTCAATACTCTGTAATGGCCTATATGGGAAAAGAATCTAAAAAAGAGTGCATGTATGTATATGCATAACTGATTCACTTTGGTATACACCTGAAATTAACAAAACATTGTAAATCAACTATATTCCAATAAAAATTTTTTAAAAAAAGAAAAAGAAAAAGAAAAAAAAATAAAATAAATGACACAACAGACCAGATAGAGTTAATTAATATTTATAGGACATTCCACCAGAAAGTGGCAGAATACACTATCTTCTCAAGAGCACACGAAACATTCTCCAGGATAGATCACATCTTGGGTCACAAATCAAGCCTCAGAAAATTTAAGAAAATTGAAATCGTATCAAGCATATTTTCTGACCACAATGAGATTAGAAATAAATTACAGGAAAAATACTGTTAAAAACACAAATACATGGAAGCTAAACAGTGCACTATTAAATAACCAAGAGATCACTGAAGAAATCAAAGAAGAAATAAAAAAATACATAGAAAGAATGAGAATGAAAAAACGATGACCCAAAACCTATGGGACACAGCAAAAGCAGTTCTAAGAGGGAAGTTTATAGCAATTCAATCTCACCTCAAGAAACAAGAAAAATCTCAAATAAACAATGTAAGCTTAAACCTAAAGCAACTAGAGAAAGAAGAACAAACAAAACCCAAAGTCAGTAGAAGGAAAGAAATCATAAAGATCAGAGCAGAAATAAATGAAATAGAAATGAAGAAAACAACAGTAAAGATCAATAAAACTGCGCACAGCAAAGCAGTTGCTCAAAAAGTTGGTTCTTTGAGAAGATAAACAAAACTGATAAACCTTTAGCCAGACTCATCAAGAAAAAAAGGGAGAGGACGCAAATCAATAAAATTAGAAATGAAAAAGGAGAAATCACAACTGACACCCCAGAAATACAAAGGATTATAAGAGACTACTACAAACAACTATATGTCAATAAAATGGACAACCATAATGAAATGGACAAATTCTTGGAAAGGTACAATTTTCCAAGACTGAACCAGGAAGAATTAGAAAATATAAACAGACCTACACAAGTAATGATATTGAAACTGTAATTAAAAGTATTCCAACAAACAAAAGCCCAGGACCAGATGGCTTCACAGGTGAATTATATCAAACATTTAGAGAATGGTTAACACATATCCTTCTCAAACTCTTCCAAAAAATTGCAGAGGGAGAAACACTCCCAAATTCGTTCCTTGAGGCCACCATCACCATGGTACCAAAACCAGACAAAGCTATCACAAAAAAAGAAAAGTACACACCAGTATCACTGATGAACATAGATGCAAAAATCCTCACCAAAATACTAGCAAACAGAATCCAAAAATATATTAAAAGGATCATACACCATGATCAAGTGGGATTTATCCCAGGAATGCAAGGATTCTTCAATATATGCAAATCAATCAATGTGATACACCATATTAACAAATTAAGGAATAAAAACCATATGATCACCTCAATAGATGCAGAAAAAGATTCTGACAAAATTCAACACCTATTTATGGGCAGAGGGAACTTGTCAGAAAATGGACATAGAGGGAACCTACCTCAACATAATAAAGGCCATATATAACAAACCCACAGCAAACATCATTCACAATGGTGAAAAACTGAAAGCATTTCCACAAGATCAGGAACAAAACAAGGATGTCCACTCTCGCCACTCTTATTCAACATAGTTTTGGAAGTCCTAGCCATGGCAATCAGAGAAGAAAAAGAAACAAAAGGAATACAAATTGGAAAAGAAGACGTAAAACTGTCGCTGTTTGCAGATGACATGATACTATACATAGAAAATCCTAAGATGCCACCAGAAAACTCCTAGAACTAATCAATGAATTTGGTAAGGATACAAAATTAATGCACAGAAATCTCTTGCATTCCTATAAAATAACAATGAAATATCAGAAAGAGAAATTAATGAAACAATCCCATTTACCATTGCAAGAAAATGAATAAAATACCTAGGAATAAACCTACCTAAGGAGACAAAAGACCTGTATGCAGAAAACTATAAGACACTGATGGAAGAAATTAAAGATTATACAAACAGATGGAGAGATATGCCATGTTCTTGGATTAGAAGAATCAAGATTGTGAAAATGACTATATTACCCAAAGCAATCTACAGATTCAGTACAATCCCTTTCAAACTACCAATGGCATTTTTCACAGAACTAGAACAAAAAAAGTCACAATTTGTATGGAAACACAAAAGACCCCGAATAGCCAAAGCAATCTTGCGAAAGAAAAACGGAGCTGGAGGAATCAGGCTCCCTGACTTCAGACTATACTACAAAACTACAGTAATCAAGACAGTATGGTACTGGCACAAAAACAGAAATATAGATCAATGGAACAGGATAGAAAGCCCAGAGATAAACCCACAGAAGTATGGTCACCTAATTTATGACAAAGAAGGCAAGTGCATACAATGGAGCAAAGACACCCTCTTCAATAAGTGGTGCTGGTAAAACTGGACAGCTATATGCAAAAGAATGAAATTAGAACACTTCCTAACACTATACACAAACACAAACTCAAAATGGATTAAAGACCTGAATGTAAGATTGGACACTATAAAACTCTTAGAAGAAAACATAGGAAAAACACTCTTTGACAATAAACCACAGCAAGGTCTTTTATTACCCACCTCCTGGAGAAATGAAAATAAAAACAAAAATAAACAAATGGGACCTAATGAAACTTAAAAGCTTTTGCATAACAAACGAAACCTTAAACAAGACAAAAAGACAGCCCTCAGACCATATTCTCTGACTACAATACAATTAAGTTAGAAATCAACAACAACAGAACAATAAAATTCCATGCACTATAAAATATAAAACACAGTCCTAAACAACTCAAAGAAAAAATCATAATGAAGATTATGGAAACAGAAGATCGGAGCAAACAGAACTTAATGATAACAAAAGTATTACATTACAAAGTTTGTGATGAGCAGCAAAAAAATATGTAGAGGGAAATCTATACATTTATATGCATATATAGGAAAAAACAGGATAAAAATTGATGAGCTACACATCTAAATTAAGAAGTTAGAAAAAAAGAGCTACAAAGTAAACACAAAATACAAGTTACGAAATGAAGAAGGGAGCAGAAATTCTTGAAATAGACAAAATATATACAATTGAGGATCAAAATCAAAATCTGGTTCTCTGGAAATAGATACAACTCTGGAAAGAGTGATCAAGTTAAAAAAAAGTAAGGCTTAATATCAAAAATAAAAAGGGGTCATATTTCAGATACAGCAGAGATTTGTAAAAATAGAACATTAAGAAATACTTGATGCTAATATATGTTAAAATGAACAGAATGGACAATTTCCTAAAAAATTATATAATTTGTCTAAACTGACTCATGGAAAAAAACAGAAAACCTGAACAAATCTGTAATTATTAAATCACTAGTCAAAAGTCTACTTATCAAAACTGTCCACAGGGTTGGATGATTTTACAGGTGAGATCTACCAATCAGTTAACAGTTAATCCCTACCTTACACAAAGTGTTCCAAAGAAAAATAAGAACTTATTTCCACTTCAATTATGAAGCTAACAGAACCCTTGATATGAAAACCAGGCAGGGAAAGTACAGAAAAGAACATTTATGGGCCAATTTCACTTTTGAACATAGATGTAAAAGTCTAAATAAAATGCTGGCAAACTTAAGCCAGGAACACATAATAGATAATAATACATCATAATTTAATTTAGGTTTAATCCCAGGAGGTCAAGGATGGTTTACAATAAGAAGGTCTATTAATATATTTCACCACATGAATGGATTAAAGAAGAAAATCACAGAGGCAAAAAAGCACTTAAAAGTGTTAAACACCCATCCATGATTAAAACAGAAACCTTAGCAACTAGGAACCCAGGGGATCATCTTTACCTGATATCAGGTACCTATAAGAAAGGGCTTAACCATAAAGTTGTGAAATAATTTTCCTTAAAATCAGAAACAAAACAAAGATGCCCAATTGTACTTAACATTGTACTGGAGGGCCTAGCCAGTACAAAAATAATTGAAAATAATCAAGATTTCAGAGGAAAAGACAAATGGCAAATGTGCCTGTAGATGGGACATTCTTGCACACACAGAGGTCTTGAGAAGTGGTTGAAGAGTTCAATACCTTCTGACAAGTCTAGAATTCCAGGACACCTAGATTTTTAGAAGCCCAGAGTTTTCTTATATTTGTGTTTTTTGCTGTCTTTAAAATCCATAGTTGTATTTGTCTAAATAGATGCTTTACCGTTGTCTGATTTTTTTACTTTGTACTCAGCCCTTTTATAACCTGAACTTTCTAGGTTGATCAAGGATTCAAATTTAGTTTGACCTCCTGTGTGGTAATCATACTCCCCACTTTGCATCCAGACAAGAAGGCTGAGCATACCCCTGAAGATTCCTTTAGGACCTCCCAACTCCCCGCTGCTCTGAGGAAGGTATGTAAACAGTACTGAGTTTTGCCCTAGTGGAAGACACACTACTGCTCTCTCCAGGAAACCTTTTTATTCTTTATCATTTTCAGTGTCTTTTTACAAGCTGCTCTCAAAAACAATACTAGGTCTTTAATAAAATCCCATCACAGTATCTGGTAGGGAGTTGTATTTAATTTTCTTTTCCCTTGATTCTTTAAATGCTTGCTCTTGTGGTTTTTCTAAGTATTTTTGTATAATGAGTCACTCTGAGCAACTGACTGGGAATGTAGGAAGAAGGGCTTTTTTTTTTTTTTTTTTTTGCTATTTTGATTTACTGTGTGATTGACCCTGGACCAGTCATTGAACCTAATCAAGGAACTTCACTCATTGCTAAATAAAGATAAAAGGCTTTGAGAGATGGGTTAAAATTAGATCCTGCCACCTACTGACTCAGTCTCTTAATAACTGACTCATAGAAATTAATTAGCTTGTTCCTATAACAATTCTATTTGGAAAAGATCTCCTTTATTATTTTTGCCTAGTTGGAGCCTTTTTACATCTCTCTATCCAATTCTCTGTCGCCTCCCCATTTGTTTACTTAACTTTACTGCTTACTTTCAGTGAACAACCATGGCACTCCATGAAAATCAGCTCAAAATTCAGGGCTAATTTTGTGATCTTAAGAAAGTCTCTGAGCTACATTTCTAATTTAGGAAATGGTAACCACAGTACTCTATCTTTTAGCTCACAGACAATTGTTACAAAAACCAGGTAATGAAAGTAAAGAGTGCTTTGAACAACTGTAAAGAACAATATATTTATATTCACATTAACTGAATAATTCTATTCACCAATGTAAGAATTGAGTCATAATACATAGGAGAAGGTCTTAAGTGATATTCATCCATGCTAGACAGAGACTATTAAAAATTATAGCTAAGCAATTTATTTATAAGTATGTAAACAATACATTCAGGACAAGGAAGACTTTAAAGTAACAAAATGTAATTTAAGAATGGAAGCAGCATGACATGGGTGCCTGCTGGAAAAGCAGGAAATAAATTAATTAATACTTTAAGATCCTCCTTATTCTAAGTTTAAATCTTCTGAATCCACAACCTATGGTAAAAGCTAAAAATACAAAATAAATGAAAGGAAAACTGAAGAGTTGACAAATTTCAAGGTGGGAGCAAAAGAAATCTTGTAAATATGGTCTCTGGATCATGTAGAAATTCAAGGAAAGAAAATGTGAAGACAAAAGTTGCTTCATTTTCTTACCTTTGTTCTGTATTAAAGAGTGCAAAGATGTGCTTGCTAGACATAAAGCTTTTTTCCACATCCCGAACTTTCAGGTTGTCCAAGGGAAGCATATACTTCTTTTCTTTTTCCTAGAGAGAGAGGGAGAGAGAGAAAGAGAGAAAGAGAGAGAGAATTGGCTTTAATAAAAGATCTTGAAGCATGCCCATAGCAACACATCACCTGAGTTGGTCAACATTTAATTAGAATATTTTGATACCATCACACACTACTTTGATACCAGCTACCAAGGAACAAAAATTATCTGAGATAGGAGACACCAATGGTTCTCAACACGTGGGTCAGAAGAATGAGGGGAGGGAAAGTGCAGAGGAAGGAAGGGCTCAGGGATGGAGAAAACACATGGTCCTCTATCCTTTCTTCCTCATGTGGGTCCCCTTAGATGTTTTAAAATGTTAGTTTGATATTAAAAATTTAGCCATCTGTTAATATTTAACAAAAATGTTCTGGTCCTAATTCAATGAGAAATGCCAGATGGATTTCATTTCATATTTTATTTGCAGCCTAAGCAGTTTTGATAGCCAGAGCTGGCAAGAGACTGGAAGCACAAGGACCCTAGTATGAAATACCCCCTATAAACTATGATAAAGCACAGAAAATACTTCCTTCCTTTGAGTCTAGAATAAAATGTGGGTCCAGAAAGAAATGATTCCATTAAATTGTCAAACTCTTTGAGAAAAAAAGAACCCATTAGAAGTGAACTAATATTAACTAGAACAAATTCTCTTAAAATTAACAACACTTTAGGAAGAAAATGCACATTTGAGAGGGGAGGTCTGCAAATGGGACCAAACTAATCTTGGTAAAACAAAACATACTGGGTGCCAAAGAATTATTAGAAACATTTACTTTTAAGAATTGGCCCAGGGACAATATTATCATATGCATAAGTGCCTAACAACCAGTATAATAGGAGAGAGCCAAATACTCAGTTTAAGAAACCTAGTCGATATCTATTACCTGGGGCACTTTAGCACAGTCCTTGTTAAACAGTAGTCCTCTGTATATCTCGGGTGACAGTCCTGAGAAAAACCAGGCCTAGACCCCAGAGGAGGAGAGCATGGAGATCTAGCCATGACTTTTAATAAACAACTATTAATGCCTGTGGGAAATACATGTAACGTACAGATATGTTTGACATAAGCCTTTTTGTTCCTGAAGCTCCTCCAGCTCTCGCTTGAGAATTGGTCTAGGCTCAGCTGTGTGGGGCAGAACTCTTCCATGCTCCCTAGCCTGCTTGTGGGGACCACACTCTCTGCAGACATCAGAGAGTGTTATTGCAAGAACTATCACTGGCTTTGCCACTTCTCACTCCTAAATTAATCAGGGAAAGTTGGGCAGAGCACTTTAGAATAGTGAGGCAGAGAGAAATAGATGACTCGAGAAGTTGAAGGAAGCTGGTTGGAGAACAAAATGGCTGTCCTGGCAGACAAGGTCTTCAAAGAAGATAGCAAAACAAAACAAAACAAAAACGTGAAAGAAACTGAATGGCAGTGAGAGGAGCCCAAGAATAAACATGAAAAAGCAAAGCACTGTAAGAAGATTTCAATGTTTCTTGTACAAAAATTAACAGTATATTAGCAAACACAAGGATATTCTAAATAGCAAAATACATAATTTACATAAATGAAGCATTATAGTTGGGTCTCACTTGTTTGAAAGACTTGTCAGACTATTTTAGGATAGCATTCTAAGAGGCAAGATCATAGACTGAATGAAAAGCTACCCAATACATAATGAAATGAAAATGTTTGAGACGCAGGGAACATTTTTTTTTACTGGTTGTTTTTCAATGCCCTAAATTTAAGCAGCTGGATTTTTTTAATGCATCATCCTATTCAACCTTTTGAAATGATGGATTCGCCTTTAATGGAAAATCTGCATCTCATTGTAAAGATGGAATACAATGTCCTTGGCATGTTTTCTATAGAAGTAGGCTCCCTTTTGTACTGCATTCTTTAGCATATAGTGAAGACCAAAACTCCAGCAAGTTTACATCAGATATTAAACACTGGAGAAATACACACATATGCAGAGAGAGAAATACTAAAAATGCAGTTTCATTTCCAAAGGACTAAATGTCATTTATCTAAGAGTTTTGAGGACAGGACATATTGCTAAATTATTTCATAATCAAGAGTTATTTTTATATTTTATTTTCCCAGTTTTATTGAGATGTAATTGACATACAACATTGTGTACCTTTAAGGTATACAACATGTTGATTTGATAAACATATATTGCAAAATGATTACTACCATAGCTTTAGCCAATGCCTTCATCATCTCACATAATTACCATTTTTTTTTTGTGGTGGGAATATATAAGATTTACTGTCTTAGCATCTTTCAAGTTAAGAATACAGTATTATTAACTATAATCACCATGCTGTACATTAGATTGCTAGAACTTATTTGTCTTGTAAGTGGAAGTTTGTGCCCTCTGACCAACGTCTCCCTATTTTTTCCACACCCCCATCCCTGTTAACCATCATTCTACTCTCTGTTTCTGAGTTTCGCTCTTTAAGATTATACAAATAAGTGATATCCTATATTATTTTCTCTTACTCTGACATATTTCACTTAGCATAATGCCCTTAAAGTCCATCCATGTTGTTGCAAATGGCAGGATTTCCTTCTTTCTCATGGTTGAATAATATTCCATTGTCTGTGTATACCATATCTGTTTTATCCATTCACCCATCAGCTGTCACTTAGGTTGTTTCCGTATCTTGGCTATTGTGAATAATGCTGCAATGAACATGGGAGTGCAGCTATCTCTTCAAGATTCTGTTTTCATTTCTTTGGATATATACCCGGAAGTGGGACTGCTGGATCATAAGGTAGTTCTATTTCTTTTTTTTAAAGTATTTGTTTATTTATTTATTTATGGCTGTGTTGGGTCTTTGTTTCTGTGCGAGGGCTTTCTCTAGTTGTGGCAAGCGGGGGCCACTCTTCATCGCGGTGCGTGGGCCTCTCACTATCGCGGCCTCTCTTGTTGCGGAGCACAGGCTCCAGACGCGCAGGCTCAGCAATTGTGGCTCACGGGCCCAGCTGCTCCGCGGCACGTGGGATCTTCCCAGACCAGGGCTCGAACCCATGTCCCCTGCATTGGCAGTCAGATTCTCAACCACTGTGCCACCAGGGAAGCCCCAAGGTAGTTCTATTTTTAATTTCTTAAGGAACATCCATACTGTTTTCCATAATTTATATTCCCATCAATAGTACATAAGTGTTCCTTTTCTCCACATTCTTGCCAACACTTGTTATCTTGTCTTCTTGATGATAGCCATTCTAACAGGTGTGAGGTGATATCTCCTTGTGGTTTTGATTTGCATTTCCCTGATAATTAGTGATGTTGAACACCTTTTCATGTCTTGTTGGCCATCTGTATGTCTTATTTGGAAAAATGTCTGTACACTACTGTATTTTTTTAACATCTTTATTGGAGTATAATTGCTTTACAATGGTGTGTTAGTTTCTGCTTTATAACAAAGTGAATCAGCTATACATATACATATATCCCCATATCTCCTCCTTCTTGCGTCTCCCTCCCACCCTCCCTATCTCACCCCTCTAGGTGGTCACAAAGCACCGAGCTGATCTCCCTGTGCTATGTGGCTGCTTCCCACTAGAAGAGTTTTAAGACTGACAAAAGTAGAAGAAAAAGAAGATTCAGACTGATTTGCTTAATTAAAGTTATAAGTCAAATGGAGAATTAAATGAGAGAGCAATGAAATGACATATCGTGGATATTTCTAAAATTCTTGGTGTTTTGGGGAAAGTATGACATTCTGCTAAAAGAACATCTTGAATATGAAATAGCTAAAATAAACAAAAGAAATAGAGGAGGAGAAAGGAAAAATAGAATTATAATTTCCAAAATATAGTGAATCTTAGCACCAGCTTAACTGAGACATTTGCTACATATTCTTTTTAACTCCATTAAACTGCCTAAACATAATGCAGTGTTCAATATGGTAGCCTCTAGCTAAGGGGACTACCAAGTATTTGAAATGTAGCTAGTCAAATTGGGATGTGCTTTAAGTGTTAACTACAAACCAGATTTCAAAGATTTAGTATGAAAAAAAGAATGCAAATTATATCATCAATACTTTTATATGGATTATATGTTGAAATGACAATACTTTGAATATATTGGGGTAAATAAAGTATTATTAAACATAATTTCATCTGTTTATTTTTACTGTTTTGAATGTGGCTGCTAGACAATTTTAAATGGCATACGTGACTCACATTAACTTTCTATTGACAGTGATGAGCCCATGTACCTATCATCACTTTCCTTCCTCTCATCCATTCAATTTTCCTCTTGAAAATTGATAAATACACCTTTCTGCCATCAGGTGTATTTATCATTCTCCCAGTCACCCAGTCTGAAACCTCACTGCCATTTATGATGTATTGTCTTCCTTCACCTCCTTTATTACATCAAGACTACGCTGCATTGTGTTTGAAGCATTTGTCAGAGCTCCCATTGTTTGACATTCCCACTACATTAATCCAGGTCCTTGGCATCTCACAAGCATGCAGTTATAAATGGCTTCCTATCTAGTCTTCTAGTCTTCTAATTCCTCTAACATCACCAGGGAGGGCAATTTTCTTAAACCACCCTGTCAAATTCATTACAGTCCTTCAGAACGTTCATAGCTCTCCATTACTTACGGAAGAAATTCCATGAAACTCCTTAATGTGAAATTGAAAAACACCTACAAATTGGTCCGATCCTTATTTGTCAATATCTCCTTTACTCTTCCATAGGAAGTCTCCATTTCAACCAAATACACATTTGCCAACAGTCTTTTCCCAGCTTGAGACACACTGTCAACTTCTCCCTGTCATACCAGTTCACTATTTAGAGTCCAGCTCAAGTTTCTATATTCTGTGCAAAAAGTTTTCCCAGGTTTTTAATTATTTGTCTGTCTGTGTCACTTCCCCATCTCTCTCCTTTCAATTCATACAATAGGTATTGCTTATTCTATTAATTTTTAAATTATAGGCATACCTTGGAGATATTACAGGTTTAGTTCCAGGCCACCACAATAAAGCAAATATCACAATAAAGCAAGTCAAATGATTATTTTTGGTTTCCCAATACTATAAAAGTTATGTTTACACTATACGGTAGTTTATTAAATGTGGAATAGCATTATGTCTAAAAAAACAACGTACTTACCTTAATTTAAAAGTATTTTGTTGCTTAAAAACACTAACCATCATCTGACAAGGTAGGGTTGTTACAAAACTTCAATTTGTAAAAAAACACATTATCTGAGAAGAGCAATAAAGTGAAGCACAATAAAATGAGGTATGCCTGTATACCTTATATGAGACACCCTCATCTTGTAAATGCACTACATTAAAAACTTTCTGTCAGAGTTGTTCATTTGGAACTCAGAATGTTCAGTAAATTTTATTGTTCAAGTAGGTTACATTTGCAAAGAAAAAAGTAGAGAATGTTTTTTGTAATATTTGTAAATAAACAAGAATAGAATTTGATATTTTAAACATTTTATCTTTAGTAGACATTTTGGAGGAAGCATTTGCAAAATTCTAGAGAAAGATTTTTTAATGGAGATTCAGAAAGAAATTTCTGTGTATTTTCAAAAGCTTCAGAAGCTGATGTCACTCATTCAACACCATTATTTTCTTCATTTTGAAACATGGTACCTTTCCTTTTCTCAATATAAGGTTGTTACCAGCACTATTTGTATGGGAGGCATCAAAGACAACAGGGGTTCTTTGTTCAAAGAGAGAGGGAATATGAGAGCGAGTGTGTTATTTCCTTGCAATAACTTGGTAAGAGTTAGAAGAAAGAGGAGAAATAGAATAGGCCAAAATAAGGAGGCATTAATGTGTGAAAGAGTGTGGTCTGAGGTGGAAGTAACTAAACTATGAGTGGTAAAAGCAGAGGAATCAAGTTGGAGGGAGGCGGGAATTAAGATATAGCCCCACAGTATGTGTTCACTGACCTTGAAAGGAAACAAAAGGATCAATGAGGGACAGATGTGGGGTCAGCAAGTGCCCAATGATAACCTTTAGCTGGCAGAGCACCATCAATAAAACTTGGTTGCTAGAAGGAGCTACAGTGGGTATGAGGAGAGGGTTTGGTGTGTGGAGGAATAGCTCCTGCATATGCAAAGGATTGGAAAGTCTTTCATACAATTGGTGACTCATAGGTAGAGAGTTTTACAACTTGGGGAATATTTGAGTGGCCTTGGTTTGATGACTATATTGAATCATTTTATTTCTGCATCATTCTCACTAATAAGGCAACAAAATCTTCAAGGATAAGATCACAAATCCTTCCTCATTTCCACATATTATAATACCTAGCATAGTGGTCATTGAAATTTACATAGCATATATTATAAATATTTGTTGAATTGACTTTAGAATGTCTGATGACCAAAGCCAAATACTGCATAAAAATGTTGATAGTCACATATATTTTGAGAATCAAATAAAAATTCTATGGGAAAAAAACCTGTATAAGATACTTAACTGATTGGCATTGCTTTTGATCATTAAACTTTTATAAAGTTTAGGCTGACTGCCATGTTAATTTTTACCTTTGCCTTTGTTTGTATTGCTTCTACTTGCTAGGAATGCCTCTTCTCAGCAAGAAGGCAAATACTAGTGGCCTTGAAATTTATGTCAATTGCCACCTCCTCCATGAAGTCTACTCTGATTACAGCAAGTCATAGACCTCTGTATAGCTCTCAAATTTCCCATAATATTTTTAATAGGCTATATAGAATGCCATTTCTTATTTATGTTCAGTTTGCCTCTTCAAGCAGATTGGAAGCTGCTTGAGGGCAAGGACTGTGTTATAATTCTTTTGTGTTTACATTTAACAGTTATTACACTGCTGCATACACCGATGTTGCTTATCATACCTTTGCTTGTTGATGATACATTACAAATAAAATACCAACATGATGGAATTTTACTCTTATGGTGTACCTATACTATTTTTACTATTATGTCTACCTATACTATTATGTTAAAAATGATCTAACCAGATGTGATATGAAAATTTATTTTAAATTCCTCAAAGATTGATTTTGAATTAATTTAAGTGTTTTGCTTAGTATTATATGGTTTATTAAGTGAAATTTTACTAACCTAGACCAACATACTTGATTTGATTAATAAAAAAATCTCATGGCCTAAACATATAAATATACTGTGACAATCCAATACACTTCAAAACAGTACAAAAAACAAAATGCAGCGGATATGCTGCTCTTAAGAGGTAAGAACTGATATAAAGTTTTAAAAATTGACAGAACATAAAAGAGACTAGATTATAAAAGACAAGAGAAAACTATTTTAAAAAGCCAGTAAAGACACCAAATATATCTTTGAAATATGTAATAATGGTCCCAAATTTATTTTTTAAATATGTGAGATTTGTTATAATTCTTCACTGCCTTGCTCTAACATTTTAAAACATCATGTCAATTCCTCAGGCTAATAAATAATCAGATTAGAAACAGACTCCATGACAGACTAACAGAATATACCATGTTGCTGAGAATAGCTGTGCTTCACAAGAGCAAAGGTTCCTGGTTTTGACCACTCCTCTTCTCATACTCAATAATATTTCATGTGCATTCTCTATTATCACATTTGCCATATTGTATACTCCTAATCTGTTAAATGTCTCTTCTCCTATTGAGAACCTGACATTTATTTGTCCTCCCTCAGTGCTGCACCATTCTGCTAGCAATGAATGCGGCATTCGTAGGACACAACAGCACCGACGATGTGTGTAGGGCACAGAGGGGGTACTGCAGTGCCAGCTACAGGAGGAGACAATATGATGAAGCGACCAAGAACCTGGTCCAAAAACAGGGCAGTAGCCCACAGATCAGTCCAAGCTGAAAAGATCCCTCGTCCAGGGGCTATAAATGCTTTTGCAGAATCCTGAAAACTCATGACATACTGTGGGACACTCAATTATTATAATTTGCTTGCTGCTCAAGAGACAATGATGTTGATCAATATTTTTTCCCTGACAATGTTTTCTTTTTTCCTTGATACACTATGACCAGAATGTTTGCAAACAGGGAAACTGGAGACTTTATCCTGGGTTTCTGGGTGGGGATCAGGGCCAAGAAAAATGTGATGCCCTCATAAATTAACATAAGCCTTTCATGCTTTGAATAACTGACACAAGAATTATGAAAGCATACATACTCATCATGCTTCCACCCTCACCTCACCTCATTTTCCAAGATGACACTGTATTGCCCTTCAGGGTAAATTCTAATTCTTCCACATACCCACTGCACCAACCACGGGACTCCTGCTTTCCCGGAAGTCAATGCATTTCACTTTCCACACAGAACACATCCAATCATATCTTGTCTTCATCTATACTATTTCCTCCACTAGAAATACTGCTGCCTATTTGCTACTCTGTTTCTCTTCCCTCAAAATTCCTTCAAAAGATTACTCCATCTAGCTCAATGTACATTTTTTCTTCAAGTATTATAGGTCTCATTTTTCTGTCTTCTTTTCCTTCCCCACCCTATTTGTAGACTTATATTTTCAAATCAGTGGGATCCTTTAAAAAAATTCTGACACTGAAGCCCATTACATTAAGTAGATTAAAAAGTGTAGGTCCTCAATTGAAGCAAGAGTGGGGATATGAGAAACCTGCCCATTAAGACTCATCCTCTCGCCCTAAGAAATGCAGTTGCAATGACTAAGGACTCTAGTACACAGGCCTGGATCTCCGGATCCCTCTTCCAGAGTCTGGTTCACCTGCTAGTCTTATTCTCCAGATGTTCCCACAGTGCCAGGGCTCTGCTCTCACCTCCAGTCTGCCTGGAACTTGATTTGCCTCACCCCTTTAAGTCCACTACACCAAGCAGCTCCATCTAGCTCCCTGTGACTTCTAACTGAGCAAACGCATCTCTCAGAACCATGGATACAATCTAGCAAATCCTTCCAGTTCAAACCACTCCTGCCATGCTCTGCCGGCCTGACTGGGCACTTTGACGTGCCCACCAAAAACTCACCCAAGTATGCAGTGCTCCTGAACCACCACAAGCTCCTGCTATGGCCAGGCAGGGCACTCAGGCCTCGTCTATCATTTCCAGGATTCCTCCCACCCAAGTCTGATCCCTTGACAGAACTTGTGTGCTTGGTTTGTACTACATTACTTTGTACTTTTGCCTTATTTTCAGTGTCCAAATGTTTCATCTAAGTGTGTGTATGCTCTGCCTTTCCAACTACCAGGTAAACTCCTAAGGGAAAGAGCAAATCCATTACTATTATTACCTTTTTTTATTATTTTTATTTGATGTATCTTGCTCCCTTGCTACACTATAACTATGTCCTGACTTCCCCATCAAAGCATCAAGTCTTTGAGGGAAGGAACTGCTTCCTTCTTACTTTTGGTTGCATAGTTGATATTCTACAAAGTGTTGAATGCACAGATGCCTGAGTTCCCTCATAGGCTGGCATGGTGCTTTGCCTAGATTAAGGACTCAGAGATGATGACTGACTTATAAAATAATCAAAATATCAAAGAAAAAAGAGCCTATATAAATATTGAGAATACCAGATTACTAGTTCCACATGCTGTTGAAAACTAAAATCTGGTGTTTATTGCTATTAAAAAGTTATAACTATAGAGATGTACAAGTATGAAACTCATAAACTACCCATCTTTTTAGTTGGGCTTTAATACCCTGCTTTAATCAGAATTACATTTTGAGTAGTAAATAGCATCTGTGAGCCAGCACACTGCTAGTAAATAGTACTTCTTTAGATTTTCCTCTTGGGCACTGAAGAAACTGTCTATGTGTGCCTTTTATGGGCTGTCCTAGTAGGCCCAAGAAAACTCCATGGTTTATATGCTATTGGCTTCATGGCTACCCACTCTGCACTCACTCAGATCCTTAAATGGAGCTACACACTGGCATATCTCTACTGGGTAAGAGAAATACAGTCACACTTGTCATTACCCAATCGGAGACACTGCTCTTTTCCTGGCTCCTTCTCTCTCTTCAGAGTCCAGTTAAATCTCCACCTCCTCCAGGAAGCCTGTCTGGCCATAAGAGCCCACTGGAGGGCTCCCTCCTCCCTTCTCATGGCATTCTTGGGCAATACCACTTTTTTTTTTTTTCATTTAGTATATATATATTGCCCTATAATTTCAGGTACATCTGATACCCTCAAAATGTGGACTCCTCTTACCCCCGATTAAAAAGGTACTTTTATAATTTGAAAGTGAGAATATTAATGATTTTATTCTTAAATGTTTATATTTAATCTCTATATTAATCCTTATATTTAAAGCAATATTCATGAATATTTGTACATACACTGACAATGTAAAAGACAGATATAATAAGTGCACTAGAGAATAAATTTAAAGGACTTATGGTTAAGCATGGTAGATTGATTGCATGCATATATAGCCTTTCCCTCCTCCAAACCCACTATGATAACAGTGAAGGAATAAAAAGATATTGATTCACAAGGACAAAGAAAATGGGAGGGGAGAAAACAGTGGACAAGAGATTTCCCAAAAGCTTTGGAAGAGGGAAAGCAGACAGAGGAACATTCATTAACTTAGCATACAGATAGGAGTTATCACCTCCTAACACCTACACGGGGAGAGAATGGAGGAGAAGCCACTCCACTTGGGTCCTGTCTTCCCCTTGGAGGCACCTGGTACCTCACATGAAGGGATACAGTTGTGGGAGTGAAAGGGCAGGATGAGATAGAGCCATACACAGAAGTACACAGAGCAACTGATGACATAGGGTCCTTCCCTCTAAGTATGGCAGCCCATTCCTTAACCCCAGCAGGAGACCAGAGGCTTTTCCCTAGAGAAAAGATTATACAAAAGAAGTTTTGGACCCAGAGATACCAGGCAGGGTGGACAGCAAACATGGGTTAAAAACAAGAGAACTTAGTGAAAGCCTTTATACTGAAATGCTGTCCCTCAGCCCCCTTTCCTGCCCTCCCCCAGAATGCCAGCAACCAGATGGATTTCTATTCCTCTGTCAGGCAGGATATTGGACTGTTGTTCTCTGGGAGGCTAAACAGATTCAGAGAAAATGCCCCATATCCTAACATTTCAAGGAAAAAGCCAGCTTTCTACCTGATCACCTTACAAGGAGATCCTATATTTTGCAAGCCCCACTCACACATAGAATTTCCAAGTAGCTGAATGGCACAGAATCACCCTTGATTATATATATCACAGCTATTAACTGAAGTGGATTCTGAGGATGGACTATCTCAACACCCATTCCAACCTCCTTGTAACGTTTGAGTTCAATTCAAAACTCCCCTTCCCTTCCCAATCTTGCTCTTACAGTGAGGGCTCCAGATGAGACATAGTTTCAGCCAATCTGAGGTGCTCATGCCAGACTTTGGTTCAGAAGTGAGTCACACTGAAAAGAGACAGAGGATGTGGCACCTGTTTTGTTGGCCTGGATCATGGCAGAGGTCATATAGGTCACCCTATATAATATAGGGTGGCTTCCTGATTGTGTTGCCTCCAGATTGGTGGAGGAAACAGCTCCCTGGCAACCCAGGTTCTGAAATTTAATTTGGAGAACCGTTCCTGGAAACTCAGCCTATTTCTGTAATTTCTCCCCTCCTAAAGGTTCTTTGAACAGTATATCTCCCTTAATTAATGTTTTGCTACTTAAAGTAGCTAGAGTAGATTCTGTTGTTGATAATTAAGAACTCTGAGAATACAGTAGCAATATCTAGTCATCATGTACTATTATGTCTTAGCAAAAATGAATAGCCAGTAAAGCAGAAGAATAAACATTTCCCATTTTAATAGTCGTTTAAAAAAAACTACATGAACTGATTATTAGCAAGTATGTGAATGTGAGCGTGAGCGTGAGTGTGAGTGTGTGTGAGTGAGAGAGAGTGAGAAAGCTATGCAGTTATGAATTTCCAGGGCTTTTCACTCAAGGAAAGAGTCTTTAGCTAGGAAAAATTATATACATATGAGAAATAACCTGTATGAGAAATTTTAAATTGAAAATTCAAGGGGTAGGTGACAGCATTTGAGCAGATTTATAAGAAACAAAATAAGGCAAATGATGTGAATAAAACAGAAAGAAAAATTCCTGGTGACATGTATGTTCATAAACTATTACCAACTACCTCTATAATCACAGTGAACTTCATGGGTTAAATTTTCTCTACTAGTAAGCTAAGTATAGGGACTTTACTTAGCATGGCAAAACATACTGCAAGCACTTTAAAATTAGCATATTTCAAATGTTTAATGGTCTCATTTCTTCACTTCTTTCTGTGTTCCAAGGCAACACAATTTATATTTTTTTAACAGAGAAAGTTTTAAGTTTGGAATGGTGACTAGTTTACATGAAAAGGTATGTGATATAATACGAATTCCTGGTGGTAATATCCCTCAATTTTGACTTCTGTGGCTGCACATTAAATTACAAAGTGAATTTAAGAGATCCCACAAACTCTGAAATTATGCTTACTTTGTAACGCTTTCAAGTGCATATTAATCATACAAAATTCTACATGCATAGCCCTTTGAGTATAATTGTATTAAATAAAAGTGTTATTTTGGCTAAATGCACCATACATTTGTAAAAGTTCAACTCAATAAAAGTAACTTGTTTACGAATTCAGCATAATTTTTACTTATCTTAGAAAAGTGGGGGTCAGGAAGGCATGTACAAATAAAATCCTCTGACAATTCCCAGAACTCAGTAGATGAACAGTTTAAATTTTACTCCCATCATTTGTCACCAAGCTTCAGACAAAAATCAAGGCTCAATTTTTCCCTCTCTCCCCTATCATTTCAGCAAAGAAACATTCAAAAAGAGGCAGCACTAAGGAAAAAAGCAACAGGACTGAGCATTCAACCAAACTAGTGAGCTTTTCTGAAGTCCTTTGAATTGACCATTAAGCTACCCCTCCCACTCCTCTGCTGATATTAACATAATTCAATGAGGTTTCTTCTGAGAGGTAAACAACTGTTTGAAAAGGAGACCTGAGTGTCATGCCCTCTGTACTTTACTGAGAGCCCTTCTCCCTGTGTTCCAGGGAGTGTGGGCTCAAGATGGGAACAGGGAAAAAGGGGCCCCTTCCATGTGCCTTCTGAGATGCAGCCCTGGACTTAAAATGACATTTGGCTGGATTGCTCTGAGCACAGCTGGTGGTCTGTGTACTGCTATTGGCTCAAACACATGTCCACCCAGAAACAAGCTTTGGACAAGGGAAAAAGAAGTGGAATAGTTCTTCTCCATCAATCCTAATCCTAGCTTGCCCACTGCTTTCTTGGGGAAGGGTGATGAAGAACAAAAGTAGCACAGAGAAAGAGAAAGGAGCAGGTGGAGGGAAGACAGAGAAAGGGAGAGTGAAGTGACATGTAGAAGGAACCAAAAGAAACCAAAAGCTACCTAAGCTAGAAGTGCTCTCTGCTTTCACTGCATGCACAGGTGGCCCTATCCCCAGTCTCTGAGAAACAACGACCAGTGAGTCAAGGACAAGGACACACATGGTTTGGAATTAAGATGTAAGGGTTCACATATGACCTCTGTCACTAGCCATGTGAACCCAGGCAAATTACTTGATTTCTCTAAGCCTTATTTTATCTCTATATAGAGGTGATAATTCTTGCTTCATAGGGGGTGTGATGATTAAATGAGATCATGCAGAGGTCTGTGCATTTAGGGATTCCTAATGTCTGTTTACCTTTCCTTGGGGGACACTTTATTAGCCATCATCTTCCCACCAATAAAAACAGTAAGGTGGGTGTTTCTTCAACATACTTACAATAGTAAGCTTTTACACTTGTAAGTTATAGAACTATGAGGGAAATGAGATAATTACATGCCCAGCAGATAAACACACATTAAACACTGTATTTATCACATGAACAATATCAAGCCAGGAGGGTGACAAGCAGTGAAACAATATCAACAACTTTCAACTCTGCGTTCTTATTCAAGGAAGGTTTGTAAGAAACCCAGAACTGTCAGACTATGTCCATATCCAGAGAGAGGAAATGTGACTACAGGCTAAGGGGTGATACTAATTCCTCTCCTTCACTCCCACGATGGATTGTACCAAATAGGTCAAGGAAATTACTTAGAGGGAGTACAAGTTCTGAAGGAAATACAAAAATGAAATTCAATATTGAAGAATCATCTACTTTTTATTACAGATATATTATGATACTTAAAAAAAAATAAGCAGGAGTCTCAAGACTGACTAGGAAACTAAAAAGTAGGAAAGGCTTGTTTTCTTTCTCCAAACATCTTCCATTTAGGCAGTTTCTCTTCTCTGTGGATTCCACACCAAGATGGCCTGGGCTGGCTGCTTTGCTGCTGCTTAGTTTGTAAATTTCTCCCCCTGCTATGTCCCAAGAAAGCTCCCCCTCTCACTACATTTGTCCTGTATATTACCAACTAGATTTTAAAAGCCAAGAGTAGGGAATCTGTTTATCTCCGTAGATCGCTGATACTAGTAGATACTTAATACACGCTGATTTATGATGATATCAAACTCACCTCTACTATGCCTCCTTCTGCTAGGCTTTGTTTCATACATAATTACATTTATAATAAATTAATGTCGCTAGAAAATCAATTGTTATTAATTATTCTTCCCAGGAAATATTTTTTTTAGAAACTTTTTTAAGGATTTTTAAAAAAATTTATTTTAATTAATTATTTATTTATTTATGGCTGTGTTGGGTCTTCGTTTCTGTGCGAGGGCTTTCTCTAGTTGTGGCAAGCGGGGGCCACTCTTCATCTCGGTGCGCGGGCCTCTCACTATCGCGGCCTCTCTTGTTGTGGAGCACAGGCTCCAGACGCGCAGGCTCAGTAATTGTGGCTCACGGGCCTAGTTGCTCTGTGGCATGTGGGATCTTCCCAGACCAGGGCTCGAACCCGCGTTCCCTGCATTGGCAGGCAGATTCTCAACCACTGCGCCACCAGGGAAGCCCAAGGATTTTTTTTGATGTGGACCATTTTTAAAGTCTTCATTGAATTTGTTACAATATTGCTTCCGTTTTATGTTTTGCGGTTTTGTTTTGGCCACGAGGCATGTGGGACCTTAGCTCCCCGCCCAGGGATCGAACCCGCACCCCCTGCATTGGAAGGCAAAGTCTGAACAACTGGACTGCCAGGGAAGTCCCTCCCAGGTAATATTTTTGCATTTAAATTGGGTACTTCAATCCTTTCACCTGAAAGGACTGAGTCATTCAAGTGCTTTAGCCACGTGGTAGGCCTGAGATCCTTGGGTTGCCCTTAAATCATCCCAGTATGTAGCTGTGTAGTCCAAGGCTGGACCAGAAAACCCTGACTGCTTCTCCATATCTTAAAGCAGTATGCTTAGAGTAGTGTTTCTGCAATTAGAGTCTCCTGACCCCCATCTCTCCCATTAATGTTGTTGATCAATCGAAGTTTTTTGGTAATATAGTTCTGTTTGAATTTGACCTTCTTCGCTTTTTTAAAGTAGAATGATAAGCATAAGGTACTTATGTATTTGTAGATATTTAAAATAAAATAATTTTGTGTTCATACATAAATAATATTACAAATAAAAATAGTTTGCATATGTTTATAACTGATGAGGATTCTTTTTCTTTAAAGGGTGTTTGGACATTACCCAAGTTTGAGAAACACTGATTTAGGGAAAGGGTATTTGGAATTCTCTTAAAAGGGTTGACATGGTCAAAACAGGTACAAACAAATGACCCTGACTTATAAATAACTTGGAGCATAGCTTAGGAATTGCTTTAATTTCTAATTGCCCTCAGCAGGACCAGGAGAAAAAACACTCTGGCCCTCAGAACCTGGGAGGCCCAGCCTTGGCTGGAGCATACATTGAGGGTCCTTGGGGGGACTGTTTTCCTGCTCTGTACTTCACTTTCACTATATGTAAAGCAGGGATAATAATACACAAAATCAATCCTTAAACTGAAAAATGAAAACAAATAAACTTAACGTTATGGGAACAAAGAGGCAATAGATGAAAAAAGCATTTTCATCTTTTGAGAAAAAGAAGGTACTATTTAAAAGAGTAACTCTTGAAAATATCTCAATAATATGTGTCTAATTCATACTGACATGTGTAATTGAACCTATGTTTAATTTTTGCTGCAAATTATCTGCTTCCTTTAAGAAGCCCGGTTGGTAAAATGCTGAGTTGTATGGTTCAAAAATAGAGCTGTGGAAGAATTAGGGATACCTGGGAAAGACAAAATAAGGTTGGGCCCTTAACAAAAGAAGAATGGGTGAATCAAAGGAAGAGGAAGGGAGAACACAGCAGAAAAAGCTGGTGCTAAGGATAAGAAAAGACATCATCAAAAAGCTGGTAGAAAGTAATAGAAGTAAGTGGGGGTTATGGAGATTTTCACACCTAGACCTCATTAATAACATAGAAAAAGTTTTACACAGACAGGACCAGACAAATAAAGACCCAGAGCAACCCAAAGAGAGATAAACAACATAAACACAAATACTGAGTTTTATCCAACTTTAGATGACAGTGTCATCCTCTTTCCTGCCCCATGCTCCCTACCCGCCTCCTCCCACTCCTCCTCCTTTTCTTACTCTTGCTAAACTTAAATACTTATTGAGTTATTTACAATTAGATTTAATGGTTACTTATAATTAAATTTAATTAATTACTCTTTTATTATTCAGAATAATTTTATTTCAATATATAAAAAGATAAATCTCAGATCCCTTCTTATTTTAACTGTGTTAACATATTTAAAATAAAATTAGAGTGATGAAAACTATATTGCTTTTCTAAAAATACCAGGATCCATGCCCCCTCCCCCCAAAAAAGAAAAAAAGCAACCTCAGTTCTTTAAGTATAACAGAAATGTTGCAAGACATTATTTTTTTATAGGTTCATCAGGGAAGCCTTCCTTGACATGGGAAGTGATACGTATGATTTAAAAGATCATTTGGTCACTTTGTGGAGTGTGAATTAGGGAGGGTCAAGAGTAGGAGCAGGAAACCAAATAGGAGACTAATGCAGTAGTGCAGGAAAGAGACAGTGGTCTTTACAGCTAGGATAGCAGTGGAAGAGAGAACTGACTGGGTTTGGGAAAAGGTTTTAGAGGAGAGCAGTTCTTGGTAAACTACAGCCCAGAGGGCTAAATCTGGCCTTAGCTTATGTTCATATGGCCCTAATAACTAAGAATGATTTTTACTACGTTAAATGGTTATGAAAAAAAGAAAGAGAAGAAAAATACGTGACAGAAAACACATGTGGCCTATGAAGCCTAAAATATATGCTATCTGCCTCTTACAGACAAGGTTTGACAGTCCCTGGAGTAGAGTCAGCAAATCTTGAACCTGAATCAGATAGAAAGAGGAATGAGGTAAAGATAGGAATGAAGGAAAGCACCTCAGTTTTTAGCTTAAGCAGTTGGGTGATGGACACGCCCTCTCCATTGCAGTCAATCACATCCTCCTGGCTGCCTCCACTTTATCTTCTACATGTCTTTGTTGTTGTACTTCTTTCACTATCATATTTATTTACTTATCTGTCTGGATCCCCTCCTTGGCAGTGACTTATTTAAGTAACTCTAATTTTTCTCAGTATTTACAGCACCCAGCTTTGTAGAAGACACATGTTCCATAATTATTGAATTTAACTGATACATTAGCTTCATTTTCAGTAGTGCTAATAATATCAACTTCTTAATTAATAAAACATTACAATCTTTTTTTTAGTGTGTAAGAGTTTATAAACCATTTTTGCAACCTCTCTGTTCCTTACTACAACGTTATACATGGGTATTACAGTAGGCCTCAATGATAAGTTCTCCTTACAAGAAATTATATTTTATATTTATTTACTTATGTTTATAATTTTAGGAACTATAAGCATCTTTTAATGTGAATTAAAATCCATGACTTTGGAAGGAATGATTAGAAAAAGAAGGACAGGCTGAAAAAAAACTTAGTGATGGAGTATTATGAAAAATAAAGGGGGGACTCCCTCTTGCGAGAACACCGGAATTACAACTAACTGTTGAACAATTATCGACAGGAAGACACTGGAACTCACCAAAAAAGACACCCCACAACCAAAGACAAAGGAGAAGCCACAATGAGATGGTAGGAGGGGCGCAATCAGAATAAAATCAGATCCCATAACTGCTGGGTGGGTGACTCACAAACTGGAGAACACTTACACCATAGAAGTCCACCCACTGGAGTGAAGGTTCTGAGCCCCACGTTAGGTATCCGAACCTGGGGGTCTGGCAACGGGAGGAGGAATTCCTAGAGAATCAGACTTTGAAGGCTAGCGGGATTTGATTGCAGGACTTAGGACTGGGGGAAACAGAGACTCCACTCTTGGGGGGCACACACAAAGTAGTATGTGCATCAGGACCCAGGGGAAGGAGCAGTGACCCCATAGAGACTGAACCAGGCCTACCTGCTAGTGTTGGAGGGTCTCCTGCAGAGTTGGGGGGTGGCTCTGTCTCACCATGAGGACAAGGACACTGGCAGCAGAAGTTCTGGGAATCACTCCTTGGCCTGAGCCCTCCCAGAGTCTGCCATTAGCCCCACCAAAGAGCCCAGGTAGGCTCCAGGGTTGGGTTGCCTCAGGCAAAACAACCAACAGGGAGGGGACCCAGCCCCACCCATCAGCAGACAAGCGGATTAAAGTTTTACTGAGCTGTGCCCACCAGAACAACAGCCAGCTCAATCCACCACCAGTCCCTCCCATCAGGAAAATTGCACAAGCCTCTCAGATAGCCTCATCCACCAGAGGCAGACAGCAGAAGCAAGAAGAATACAATCCTGCAGCCTGTGGAACAAAAACCACATTCATAGAAAGATAGACAAGATGAAAAGGCAGAGGGCTATGTACCAGATGAAGGAACAAGATAAAACCCCAGAAAAATGACTAAATGAAGTGGAGATAGGCAACCTTCCAGAAAAAGAATTCAGAATAATGATACTGAAGATGATCCAGGACCTCAGAGAAAGAATGGAGGCAAAGATCGAGAAGATGCAAGAAATGTTTAACAAAGATCTAGAAGAATTAAAGAACAAACAAACAGAGATGAACAATACAATAACTGAAACAAAAAATACACTAGAAGGAATCAATAGCAGAATAACTGAGGCAGAAGAACGGATAAGTGACCTGGAAGACAGAATGGTGGAATTCACTGCTGCAGAACAGAAAAAAGAAAAAAGAATGAAAAGAAATGAAGACAGCCTAAGAGACCTCTGGGACAACATTAAACGCAACAACATTCGCATTATAGGGGTGCCAGAAGGAGAAGAGAGAGAGAAAGGACCAGAGAAAATATTTGAAGAGATTATAGTCGAAAACTTCCCTAACATGGGAAAGAAAATAGCCACCCAAATCAAGGAAGCGCAGAGAGTCCCATAAAGGATAAACCCAAGGAGAAACATGCTGAGACACATAGTAATCAAATTGGCAAAAATTAAAGACAAAGAAAAATTATTGAAAGCAGGAAGGGAAAAAAAACAAATAACATACAAGGGAACTCCCATAAGGTTAACGGATGATTTCTCAGTAGAAACTCTAGAAGCCAGAAGGGAGTGGCATGATATACTTAAAGTGATGAAAGGGAAGAACCTACAACCTAGATTACTCTACCCAGCAAGGATCTCATTCTGATTTGATGGAGAAATCAAAAGCTTTACAGAAAAGCAAAAGCTGAGAGAATTCAGCACCACCAAACCAGCCCTACAGCAAATGCTAAAGGAACTTCTTGAAGTGGGAAACACAAGAGAAAAAAAGGACCTATAAAAACAAACCCAAAAGAATTAAGAAAATGGTAATAGGAACATACATATCGATAATTACCTTAAACGTGAATGGATTAAATGTTCCAACCAAAAGACACAGGCTTGATGAATGGATACAAAAACAAGACTCATCTATATGCTGTCTACAAGAGACCCCCTTCCGACCTAGGGACACGTACAGACTGAAAGTGAGGGAATGGAAAAAGATATTCCATGCAAACGGAAATCAAAAGAAAGCTGGAGTAGCTATACTCATATCAGATAACGTAGACTTTAAAATAAAGAATGTTACAAGAGACAAGGAATGACACTACATAATGATCAAGGGATCAATCCAAGAAGAAGATATAACAATTATAAATATATATGCAGCCAACATAGGAGCACCTCAATACATAAGGCAACTGCTAACAGCTATAAAAGAGGAAATCGACAGTAACACAATAATAGTGGGGGACTTTAACACCTCACTTACGCCAATGGACAGATCATCCAAAATGAAAATAAATAAGGAAACAGAAGCTTTAAATGACACAATAGACCAGATAGATTTAATTGATATTTATAGGACATTCCATCCAAAAACAGCAGATTACACTTTCTTCTCAAGTGCGCATGGAACATTCTCCAGGATAGATTAAATCTTGGGTCACAAATCAAGCCTCAGTAAATTTAAGAAAATTGAAATCATATCAAGCATCTTTTCTGACCACAACGCTATGAGATTAGAAATGAATTATAGGGAAAAAAACGTAAAAAACACAAACACATGGAGGCTAAACAGTATGTTACTATATAACCAAGAGATGACTGAAGAAATCAAAGAGGAAATCAAAAAATACCTAGAGACAAATGACAATGAAAACACGATGATCCAAAACCTATGGGATGCAGCAAAAGCAGTTCTAAGAGGGAAGTTTATAGCTATACAAGCCTACCTCAAGAAACAAGAAAAATCTCAAGTAAACAATCCAACCTTACACCTAAAGGAACTGGAAAAAGAAGAACAAGCAAAATACAAAGTTAGCAGAAGTAAAGAAATCATAAAGATCAGAGCAGAAATAAATGAAATAGAAACAAAGAAAACAATAGCAAAGATCAATAAAACTAAAAGCTCGTTCTTTGAGAAGATAAACAAAATTGATAAACCATTAGCAAGACTCATGAAGAAAAAGAGGGAGAGGACTCAAATCAATAAAATTAGAAATGAAAAAGGAGAAGTTACAACAGACACCGCAGAAATACAAAGCATCCTAAGAGACTACTACAAGCAACTCTATGCCAATAAAATGGACAACCTGGAAGAAATGGACAAATTCTTAGAAAGGTATAACCTTCCAAGACTGGACCAGGAAGAAATAGAAAATATGAACAGACCAATCACAAGTCATGAAATTGAAACTGTGATTAAAAATCTTCCAACAAACAAAAGTCCAGGACCAGATGGCTTCACAGATGAATTCTAACAAACATTTAGAGAGGAGCTAACAGCCATCTTTCTCAAACTCTTCCAAAAAACTGCGGAATAAGGAACACTCCCAAACTCATTCTATGAGGCCACCATCACCCTGATACCAAAACCAGACAAAGATACTACAAAAAAAGAAAATTACAGACCAATATCACTGATGAATATAGATGCAAAAATCCTCAACAAAATACTAGCAAACAGAATCCAACAACACATTAAAAGGATCATACACCATGATCAAGTGGGATTTATCCCAGAGATGCAAGAGTTCTTCAATATACGCAAATCAGTGTGATACACCATATTAACAAATTGAAGAATAAAAACCGTATGATCATCTCAATAGATGAAGAAAAAGCTTTTGACGAAATTCAACACCCATTTATGATATATATATATATATATATACTAGTATATATAGTATATATATATACTCTCCAGAGAGTGGGCATAGAGGGAACCTACTTCAACATAATAAAGGCATATACGACAAACCCACAGCAAACATCATTCTCAATGGTGAAAAACTGAAAGCATTTCCTCTAAGGTCAGGAACAAGACAAGCATGTCCACTCTCACCACTATTATTCAACATAGTTTTGGAAGTCCTAGCCACGGCAATCAGAAGAAAAAGAAATAAAAGGAACACAAATTGGAAACGAAGAAGTAAAAGTGTCACTGTTTGCAGATGACATGATACTATACATAGAGAATTGTAAAGATGCCACCCGAAAACTACTAGAGTTAATCAATGAATTTGGTAAAGTTGCAGGATACAAAATTAATGCAGAACTCTCTTGCATTCCTATACACTAATGATGAAAAATCTGAAAGAGAAATTAAGGAAACACTCCCATTTACCATTGCAACAAAAAGAATAAAATACCTAGGAATAAACCTACCTAGGGAGACAAAAGACCTGCATGCAGAAAACTATAAGACACTGATGAAAGAAATTAAAGATGATACCAACAGATGGAGAGATATACCATGTTCTTGGATTGGAAGAATCAATATTGTGAAAATGACGATACTATCTAAAGCAATCTACAGATATAATGCAATCCCTATCAAATTACCAATGGCATTTTTTAAGGAACTAGAATTAAAAATCTTAAAATTTGTATGGAGACACAAAAGACCCCGAATAGCAAAAGCAGTCTTGAGGGAAAAAACAGAGCTGGAGGAATCAGACTCTCTGACTTCAGACTATACTACAAAGCTACAGTAGTCAAGGCAGTATGGTACTGGCACAAAAACAGAAATATAGATCAATGGAACAGGACATAAAGCCCAGAGATAAACCCACGCACCTATGGTCAACTAATCTATGACAAAGGAGGCGAGGCTATACAATGGCGAAAAGACAGTCTCTTCAATAAGTGGTGCTGGGAAACTGGACAGCTATATGTAAAAGAATGAAATTAGAACACTCCCTAACACCATACACAAAAATAAACTCAAAATGGATTCGAGACCTAAATGTAAGACTGGACACTATAAAACTCTTAGAGGAAAACATAGGAAGAACACTCTTTGACATAAATCATAGCAAGATCTTTTTTGAGCCATCTCCTAGAGTAATGGAAATAAAAACAAAAATAAACAATGGGACCTAATGAAACTTAAAACTTTTGCACAGCAAAGGAAACCATAAACAAGACGAAAAGACAACCCTGAAAATGGGAGAAAATATTTGCAGATGAATCAAGAGACAAAGGATTTATCTCCAAAATATATAAACAGCTCATGCAGCTCAATGTTAAAAAACACACAACGTAATCCAAAACTAGGCAGAAGACCTAAATAGACATTTCTACAAAGAAGACATACATGTGGCCAGGAGGCACATGTAAAGGTGCTCAACATCACTAATTATTAGAGAAATGCAAATCAAAACTGCAATGAGGTATCACCTCACACCAGTTAGAATGGGCATCATCAGAAAATCTACAAACAACAAATGCTGGAGAGGGTGTGGAGAAAAGGGAACCCTCTTGCACTGTTGGTGGGAATGTAAATTGATACAGCCCACTATGGAGAACAGTATGGAGCTTCCTTAAAAAACTAAAAATAGAACTACCATATGACCCAGCAATCCCACTACTGGGCATATACCCAGAGAAAACCATAATTCAAAAAGACACATGCACACAAGTGTTCATTGCAGCACTATTTACAATAGCCAGGTTCATTGCAACACTATTTACAATAGCCAGGTCATGGAAGCAACCTAAATGCCCATCGACAGACGAATGGATAAAGAAGATGTGGTACGTATATACAATGGAATATTACTCAGCCATAAAAAGGAACGAGATTGGGTCATTTGTAGAGACGTGGATGCATCTAGAGACTGTCATACAGAGTGAACGAAGTCAGAAAGAGAAAAAGAAATATCATATATTAATGCATATATGTGGAATCTAGAAAAATGGTACAGATGAAACGGTTTGCAGGGCAGAAACTGAGACACAGATGTAGAGAACAAACGTATGGACACCAAGGAGGGAAAGCGGTGGGCGGTGGTGGTGGTGGTGGGATGAATTGGGAGATTGGGATTGACATGTATACACTGATATGTATAAAATGGATGACTAATAAGAACGTGCTGTATAAAAAATTAAATAAAATGAAAATTAAAAATTAAAAAAAAAGAAAAGAAAAATAAAGGGGCAAGAAGGAAAATCCAGGTATTAGAATGACCATCAGGGCAGCTGAATTAGGTGTAAGGAGGGTGGTGAGAAAAAAAAAGGAATCAAAGGTGGACATTTATGTTTTCCTGTTGCTAAGATAAAGAGGACTATGGGACATGTAAGTTGAGTCCTGTCTTGGAAAGTTAAATTTAAAATGCTGATTAGACATTCAACTATATATGTCCAGAAGGTAGGTAGATATCCAAATTTGGAGTTCAGAGATAGAGATGTAATTATGGTAGTCATAAAAATAGGGCATACAGATGGTATTTAAAGCCAAAAAACTAGATGAGTTCAGCTAGAGTGTGTGTGTAGACAGAGAAGAGGACAGGGCCCAGGCCACTCCAACATTTAGAGGTGGAAGAGAGGAGAAAGAACCAGTTAAAAGATACTAAATAGCTAGTAAGAAAAATCAGGAAAAGAGAAGAACGTGTTCTAAGATGGAGGGGGAAGTGAATTATATTTAGTCTTTCTAAGAAATACGTAAGATGTGGATAGAAAAGTAACCATTACATGTGTCAAGATATAGGAAATTGATAACCATGAGAAGTGCTGTTTTGGGGGAGGGTGGGAACAGAACCTTCTTGAACTGGGTTGAAGTGGGTTAAAGAGAGAATGAAGAAGTAGAGGAAATATTACAGACATGTCTAGGAGAGATATTCCCATGGAAATTTAACCTTCAAGCTGTAAAAAAAAAAAAAAAAAAAAAGAAACTGAACATAAGAAAATAACATTCACTTAAAAGAACATTTTAACTTTATTAAAACATTCTATTAGTATGTATATTTTTCCTACTTTTCAAATAGCATGTGTCCTATATGATAGTAGGTGTGAAGTGGTTTAACAAAGCGTTCTTTCCTGGAGTCAAGAGAGCACCAGAGGGCTGGGGGTTCCTGGCAAAGCAATCAATTGCCTGAAACAATATGCAAACTTTTGTATATGCACACATATTGTGGGGAGGAGGGGAAGAAATAGATTTAGTCGAATTCTCAAAGATCAACTGGGTCAAACAGTAATGAACTTCTGCCGTGATGAGGAAGGCAGGACTATAATTCAATGGAATTCCATAGGCGTGTTATCCCATGCACAATTTTGTCCAATGGAGAAAAGGCAGTTTTTTTAGCTTGGATGCCAAACAAGTGCTTTGTTCCCATAAACTAAAAAATCTAGCTCATTCTCACAGGGGGCAGAGCTCAGCATACACAGTGTTCTCAGAAGAGAGGCTGACCAAGAAACATCACAACATGGCAGAGCCATCACCAGCATGACAGGTTAAGCAGGCTCATAGTTTTGACTCCCCCAGTGAAGGAAGTAAAGAACAAAACAAAACTCTAGTAACACTGGAGATGGATCTTTGAACAAGTGCAAAAGCAAAGGATGAGAGTTTTCTGTACGTAGATAGTGAACTTATACAAGAATGTGATGTCCTAGCACAGATCAGCACAGGATGAGAACACTGGCGCATACAGAGAAGAATCAGCACAACTTGGACAATGAAAGAAGCATTCTCCTAACCAGTTTCTTAGTGAGGAGAAGCAGGAAGTTTACCTGTAAGAACCCCAACATGCATGCCTGAGTCGGTATTATTTTATTATACTCTACTTTATTGTAATATACCTACATATCTATGTAATAAGAAGGATACAGTTCTGGGACTTCCCTGGTGGTGCAGTGGTTAAGACTCCGCCTGCCAATGCAGGGGACGTGGGTTCGATCCTTGGTCCGGAAGATCCCACATGCCATGGAGCAAACTAAGCCCATGAGCCACAACTACTGAGCCTGCGTGCCACAACTACTGAAGCCCACGTGCTCTAGCGCCCTGTGCCGCAACTACTGAAGCCCGCTTGCCTAGAGCCTGTGCTCTGCAACAAGAGAAGCCACCGCCATGAGAAGCCCGTGCACCGCAACAAAGAGTAGCCCCGGCTCACCGCAATTAGAGAAAGCCCGCGCACAGCAACCAAGACCCAGTGCAGCCGAAAAAAAGGATATAGTTCTTATTCTGTACCATGAACTCAATCATTCTCCCCATATCTTTTTATTAAACACTTGAGTTTTAAAATTCAAAAAGTTATTGCTAGAGTTAGGACTTATAAATAGGGTATGCCTAACCTGATTATTATTGACAACATTTTTGTATGCAGAGTGGGAAAAAGAGGTAACAGTTACACCTTACAGAAACCTTCCTTAGCCAGGCATATTTCTGCCTGAGTGTGCTATTCACTACAAATAAGTGTTACTAATGCACGTGTGTGCGCACACACATGCATATACATTATTCATTAGGTATTTAATTGTCATTTGATTTTGAGCTCTTATTGATTTTATCAGATTTAATCGTTCAGAATATGTATTTCAATTATTTGTTTCATCTCTGCCTTTCCTAATAGACAATGAGTCTCTGTAGAGTAGGGAAAGTTTTCTGCTTCTAACTTTGAACATAATAGGTCTCAATAATTGTTTGCTAGATGAATGGGAATTAAGCATAATGGCTGTTTGGCTGAATTTAGAGTATGTATTTTTTAATCCTAGTGAGTTTGCAAACTCAAGGACTTTCCAGTTGTTTCTTCTTTAGGTAAGACTAGAAAAATAATGAAAACATAACTCTTTGAATAATTTATAGTAAAATCTTCACCAAATAAGTTTTGTTTTTTTTTTAATGGAAACTGCATGTAGGTGAGACATGTTATTCAGAAATGACCTATTGTTTAAAGGATTCTGAAATACAGTTTGAGCTCCTTTGGAAAACTGTGCTCCATACTGGAAAATGGCAAAAGGAGAGGTTTTTGGTGACAACTGTTGATGGAAATTTTTTTTATGTTTATACTTTTATTCACTGAATAATGTTGTTTCTAACAGCATTAACAAATTTACTTCTTTGCTTTATCCTACAACACAGGATTTTCAAACATTAAAAGTGTGATGGAAACTTTTAAAAAATTTTTATTCACAGTGCAGACTCACTTTGTCAGATGGTACTCCAAATCAATCATTAAATAAATGTAGGGTATTCACTAGAAAATACCCAGGAATAAGTTTAACAGGAAATGTGCAGTGCGTTATGAATAAATTTATAAAATTATGCTGAGGGACAAAGCTAAAATAAAATGAGAAACAGATCTTGAATAGGAAACTCTAATATTTAAAGTTGTAAATTCTCTTAAAATTAAATACCTATAATGTAATCTTAGAGAAATTTTTCAATATAATTTTGCAAGAGGTAACTTGAAAAAATGATTCTAAATTTAATTTGGCAGAATAAACAGTTGAATAAACAGGAGATTTCTAAAAAATAAAAAATGTAATCAGAAGTCATATACCCTTCAAATATTAAAATTTTAATTTAATATAAAAATTACAGTGATAAACATCACATGCCTGTTGTAAAAGTCCACCGGCAGATGAGTTGAATAGAAAAGAGCATAGAAACAGTGAAATATATGAGAATTTACTTTGTGATAAAGGTGGCATTACAAATCAGACTTCTGGGTATTTTTTTTTAATTAATTTTTATTGGAGTATAGTTGTCCACAGTGTTGTGTTAGCTTCTTTTGCACAGCAAAATGAATCAGCCATACATATACATATATCCCCTCCCTTTTGGATTTCCCTCCCATTTAGGATACCACAGTGCATTAAGCAGAGTTCCCTGTGCTATACAGCAGGGGTCCCCAACCCCCAGGACTCAGACTGATACCAAGTCCGTGGCCTATTAGGAACCAAGCCGCACAGCAGGAGGTGAGCGGTGGGCGAGCAAGTGAAGCTTCATCTGCTGCTCCCCATCGCTCCCCATTGCTCACATTACCGCCTGAACCATCCCCCCACTTCCATGGAAAAATTGTCTTCCACAAAATCAGTCCCTGGTGCCAAAAAGGTTGGGGACCACTGCTATCCAGTATGGTCCCATCAGTTGTCTATTTTATACACAGTATCAATAGTGTATATGTGTCAATCCCAATCTCCCAGTTCCTCCCACCCCACCCCTTTCCCCCTTGGTATCCATACATTTGTTCTCTACATCTGTGTACAAATCAGACTTTTGGATAAACGACTTTAGAAGAACTGGCCTCCGTTCCCCACTCCCCCCAAAAAATTTTTAGATGGGTCGAACTCAAAGTCCAATACTACAGTTTAAGTGATAATTCTGGTAAGATTGGAGTTAAAAACAAAAACAAAAAAAACCCAACTTTTGATATGTGACACAAAACCTGAAGCTGTAAAATGTCTTATGGATATGAGATACTTCTTCATGGCAAAATAATGGACAAAACTGAAAAACAGATGACAATTTGAGAAAAGGTACTGGGAACATATATGACTAAAACTTAATATTCAGAGAGCTTCAAAAAATCTGTTTAAAAAAAACCACAACACTAACAGAAAAGTGATCAAGGATAGTTTTAGCAGTTCTCAGATGACGAAAGGCAAATGGTCAAAAAAACATGACACCAAACCTCACTAATGATCAAAGAAACGCACATTAAAACTACATGTGTGTAAATATTTGCACATCAGACTGATAATATCCTATACTGAGATAGATATTTTAAACACTCTTGGTTGGAATATTAATTGGTACAGTCTCTTAGAAGAGGGGAGATGTGAAAAGACCAAAATTTTAAATGTATCTGTCCTTTGACCCAGTAACTCCATTTTCTATTTTAGGAATAGAACCTAAAAAGTACTTGCACAAGTGGACATATATGAAATGTTATTTGCTTTGTTACTGTTGAAAAGCTGAGTTGCCCATCAACTGGGGACTAGCCAAAAAATTACAGTACATATTAATAACAGCTAACAGTTGTCAAGTGCTTATTGTTTTAAGCATTTTACCATATATTTAGTAATTTAATCCTTCCAACAATATTATAAAGTAGGTACTGTTATCATTACAGTTTAAAAGTGAGCAGAGTATGGTCGATAAATCCATACAAAAGAACACTGTGTGACTATGAAATAAAATGACATATCTATATTCATTGGAAAGAGCACCAAGATTTTTCTTGGCTGAGAGAAGCAGGTTATAGAATAGCATGATAGTATAATTATATTTATATTAAATTCTATAAATTCATGCATTTACATTCAAAAGAGAGGTGTCTAAAGGAAGGGTTAATAGTGGTTTTTTTCCTAGATGGTGAGATGTTGAATTATTTAAAACTTTCTATTCTTGAACTTTTTCAAAAAAAAGTTCTTAAAATAAAGTATTTTGACCATTTTAGAAACCTCACATAAGTGGAATCATGTGGTATCTGTCCTTCTGTATCTGGCTTATTTCAATTAGCATAATGTCTTCAGGGTTTATCCATGTTGCTGCATATTGCAGGATTTCCTTCTTTTTTAAGGCTGAATAATATTCTATTGTATACATATACACAACATTTTCTTTATCCATTCATCTATTGATGAACATTTAGGTTGTTTCCACATTTTGGCTATTGTGAATAGCTATCATCAGGATGATAATATCTCTTTGAAATCTTGACTTCAGTTCTTTTGGATAATACCCAGAATTGGGATTGCTGGATCAACTTTATGAAGTATGTAAAATAGTCAAACTCATAGAATGAGAGAGTAGAATGGTAGCTGCCAGGGGCTAGGGGTGGGGGAAATGGGAAATCGCTAACAAACAGGCATAAAGTTTCAATTATGCAGGACAAATAAATTATAGAGATCTGCTGTACAACAGTGTGCCTATAGTTTACAATTCTGTTGTACACTTAAAATTTATTAAAAGGGTAGATCTCATGTAAGATGTTCTTACAACAATAAAACCAAATTTTTAAAAAATGAAGTATTTTTCATTTGGGGAAATGTGGAGTTAATAAAACTTTTTCTAAGTTCCAGTTGGTCTTCCTATTTAAAAAGTCCTGTATATTTCCCCTCTTTTTAATCCTGTCTATTCTGGCCTAAAAATTGAATTATTAGCCCTTTACCCTTATTTACCTTTATTATCCCAAGTTCCCCTGAATGCTGGGATGAAACAGAGTTCTTAGAATTGCCTGTCAACATGCTACCGACTTAATGCATCTTTATATAAAAATATGGTACTTGGCCATTTGGTAATAGTTGCTAGTTAAGGTGTTGAGCAGAAGTTATCAAAGCACTCAAAGAAGAACTCCAAAGCTCTTTGTTCAAATGTGCTGCCACTGGGAAAAATAAAGACTAAACTGAGATGACTAGAAGGAGGTATGTGCCACTAAAGAAAATAGCATGGTGAAATGGGAGGAGAATATTGGATTGGATGGCAAGAAACCAAGTTCTAGTCCTGGCTCTACCATAGCCCAATACTGTAATTCTGGGCATGTCATGTAATCTCTCTGAACCTGTTTCCTCAGGTAAGGAATGAAAGGGGAGACCAGATCCTTCGTTTTCAAACTTAGATCACCAGTATTCTGGGGCTTCTCTGGATGTGCTTCGGGGGCCACCATGGAAGTTGGAGAGCCCTGAGGCAAGAGGGCTGGATCCTGGTCTCCCACCCTACTTTAACCAAAACAACTCTATTTTTATTTATTTCATATAATGGGATTTCACAGAAGATTTTGATTGAATAAAGGGTTCCAATGCTTAAAAACAAAAAGGAGAGAGAAAAGTTTGAAAACCACAAACTAAGCTGATGTCTGAGGTTCCTTATAGCTTTAAGTTCCTGTTTTGAAATTAATCTATGCCTCAGAATGTATGTGAGTAAGCAGTGAAAATGCAGTTTGCCCTGAAGAGAATTTCCAAGTCACTGAACATCAATCATGAAGAGTCTCTGTTGCTAACATGTGGCAAGTTGATTTTTTTTTTTTTTTTTTTTTTTGCTTCCCTCGGGTCAATTTACCATCTGCCTCATCTTCATTAAAACATTAATTTCAGCTTAATCCCCTTTTTTCCTCTCTGTTGGTAAAAGGACCTGGCTCACTTTGAAATGAAACAGAGTGAAGCTATGCTTTCATATGCAGGGTGGTTTCCATTTGATTATTATGGAACTCTAGAATACTAAAATGAATAAAGTAATTTAGTTCTTTTCTGAGACTCAAGGTCTAAAAGCTATTCAAATAAAATGTACTAAAATTAATTAAATGTATTGAGTATTTACCATACGCAAGGGACAGTGCAAGGTTGTCTGGGGATATAAATGTGGAACTCTGCTCTCAGGGAAGTCTATAATCTATAGTAAGAGAGGACATCAGGTCTATGTGAGTTCAAAGGACAGACTTGTCTCATCAGGCTTAAGGGAGGTCAGGAAAAGCTTCAAGAGTCTCAAAGGGTGGGCAGGATTTTGATAGGCATAAGTATAAGAAAAGGGTATTTCTGGTGAAGAGAATGCTAAACTAGTAGGTCTGGATCTAATTCAATAAGCAACAGGGCAGTTGGGAAATACATATGATCTATGAAGATTAAACTGGTATCAGAATATACTGTAAATAGAAGAAGGCAGAGACTAAAATTTGGGACAGTAACTGGGATGCTAGATGCTCCAATGGCCCAGATAAAAAGGTGATGGAATGAGATAATGGCAGTGAAAACAGCAAAGAAGCGACTGATGGAGCGACACCTTGAGCAGACTCCCAAGAATTTAGAGAATGTCTACGAGAAGTACACAGTAGAACAGGTAGGAAGCTGTTACAAGAGTCAAGGAAGAAGACAACAGTAGCTTGGGCTAAAGTTGGAGAGTAGAGGAAGTACATATATATTTGAAAACTATTTAGAAGACTAACAGGGCTTAAGTAATAGATTGGACATGGAGGTGATGTTCACTAGATAGGAAATAATAGATGGAGATAACTCATGGGTTCAGTGGGGCCATGAGTTCAATTTTGCATATTTTGATGCTGAGGAGTCTGAGACATCCAAGAGGAGCTAGGGTAATGGGAAAAAGAGAATTCTCTATTTGATATAGTTTTGAGGATGTGATATTCTCAGAAGGAATTTTGATTTCAATGAACGCAAAGAACTGTAAGAATTGATGGGTGAAAAGTTAAAGGATATATGGGAATTTTCACAAAAGAATGGGTATACAATGGGATCTGCAGATGTGTCTGGATAGGTTGCACAACTTAGATAATCTGATTATGATCTGCTGATAGAAAAAGAAATTTATACTTAACATGAAAAAACAAGGAATATGACTACATCTTTTTCTGGATTTTGTTTGTGTACTAGTTTAATGAATGAGTGAGTTACGTCTCCTATGAGATTTCCGACCAATGGAATTTTCTTTCCATCACATGATTGAATGTTTAGAACTCTCTGTTCATGTTCTATTTAGTTCAAGTGGTTGTATGTTGGTTCCTTGGTGTCATTGTCAATAATAAAATTCAACAAAACAAACCCCTAAGTATGGCTTTGTTTTTCTCTTTTTAAACATATCTGATTCTCAACCCAAACCAAGATCCAATTTTTTTTTTCTCATGTGGGAGACAAGTATAAGTGACTGACCACCATTAAAATTACTTTACTCGGGCTTCCCTGGTGGCGCAGTGGTTGAGAATCTGCCTGCCAATGCAGGGGACACGGGTTCGAGCCCTGGTCTGGGAGGATCCCACATGCCACGGAGCAACTAGGCCCGTGAGCCACAATTACTGAGCCTGCGCATCTGGAGCCTGTGCTCCGCAACAAGAGAGGCCACGATAGTGAGAGGCCCGCGCACTGCGATGAAGAGTGGCCCCCGCTTGCCACAACTAGAGAAAGCCCTCGCACAGAAACGAAGACCCAACACAGCCATAAATAAATAAATAAATAAATAAATAAATAAATATTTTTTAAAAAAAATTACTTTACTCACTAGACCCCACTGCCCTTTTGCTAACCTATCTCTCTGCTCAGCCTCTTAAATTCTTGCCCTTCTCTGTTACCAACTGTCACCTACTTGATATAAACCTCTGCCCCTTTATCAACTTCCTGCTATACTCTCATTCCTTCCTATTTTTAACAAGTAACCCAAGTGATTTTTGAGCTTAGGTAAATTTGAGAAAATCTGTATGGAGTCTCTTCAGGGACCACCTTGAGGATGCAGGAGAAAAGGAGGCTGAGCCATATTCCTTTCACCTGCTTCACTCAGACTAGGTCTGTGCTTACTCTTTTTATAAGAGGCTCTACATAAGTTTCCATCTGAAGCAAAGATCTTATTGCTAAAAACACCTGAAAATTACAGTCATGGATCCATTGCAACCTCTGACCTTCCTAGTCTCCCCATCCATTCCCACTTCAGCAATATACTCACAACCAGTCTAGAGTCCCTCAGCCACTTGATGATCAAGAATTTGACTTTAATGAGGGCCGAATATGTGATAAGCTCTATTTTATGTGTTAAATACACAGCATTGAACAAAACAGACAGATTCCTTGCCTTCATCTTACTTTCTAGTGGGAGATATAAATAATAAAATAAACAAGTGCAATTTTTTAGAATATTAGAAAATGAGGAGTGCTATGGAGAAAAATAAGCTTAAAATGGGGAATAGGGAATTCCACAGAAAGGGTGTGTGTGTGTGTGTGTGTGTGTGTGGTGTGCGTATGCATGTGTGTGCACAATTTTAAATAGGGAAGAAGGAAAGTCTCATGAGAAGAGAACCATTAAGTGAAGACCTAAAGGAGGCAAGAGAATAAGCAATGTGGATATCTGGAAGAAAAACATTTCCTGGCATAGAAAATCACAGTAATGTTTGATTAGCATTAGTAGAATGAATGGATAAAAAATGTAGGAACTCCTTTATCAAGCTAATTTTCTGCCCTTGGAGTCACCCTTTCCCTTGCTGTAATTACAGTGAATGCCATTTGCTTTAACTAGAATCACCACTTAGACTCTGGTATTTGATCCACCAAGAACATTCATTACTGACATTATCTCAGGTTTCTCTCTACAGCTGAAGAAACTGACAGCCAAAGAGGGCATATGACTTGCCTGAAGTCACAGTGCTAACTAGGAGTAAGCTAGAACTAGGGGTCAGGTCTTTCAAATTCCAGCCTCAAGTTCTTTCAGTTGAAAAGATCTTTAATATGTGGATCAGAAATCTAATTGATTACATTTCTTATATAAATGTTTTCTTAGTGAATATATACTCATTTAAGAATAACCTGGGCAATATCCTTAGTAATAAATTTTCTTTCTTTGAATACCGCTTGTGAGTTCCCACATGGGAGTTCCCACTTCCACATGTCGCAATAAGGAGAAAAGATGAAGAAATAAAGGAAGAGAAGGGAAGTGAAATGAGGGGAAAAAAATGAATGAAAAGTAACATGTGATCCAATCAGCTCTCAACCCCAAATCTTCCTAAACCCTGGTTCTTTCCAACTAATTGCAAAAACACTTTCAATTTCCACCAATTCTGAAATGGAGCAATATACATATATCTAAAAATTGAAAATTTTATTTTCCTTAATGCCATTTGCAGCAACATGGATGGACCTAGAGATTATCATACTAAGTGAAGTAAGTCAGAAAGAGAAAGACAAATATATGATATCACTTACATGTGGAATCTAAATATGAGAGAAATGAACTTATTTACAAAACAGAAACAGACTTACAGACATAGAAAACAAACTTTTCTATGGTATGGGGGGTATCAAAGGGGAAAGAGGGTGGGGAAGAATAAAATAGGAGTTTGGGATTAGCAGATACAAACTACTATATACAAAATAGATAAACAACAAGGTCCTATTGTATAGCACAGGGAACTATCAATACATTCAATATCCTGTAATAAACCATAATGGAAAAGAATATGAAAAAATATGTATATATATAAAACTGAATCACTTTGCTATACACCAGAAACTAACACATTGTAAATCAACTATACTTCAATTAAAAAAAATAATAAATAATTTAATTTTCTTATCCTCTATGGAGCTATTTTATTAACAAATAAAGGAAGCACCCATAATTGTCATCAATTAATGGAATCCCAACCAGCTACATTGTGATAGATTGATGTTTCCTTCTATAATATGATATCTCATCAAAATTCTGTTTCACATTCCACCTGGTCATTCCATCCAGTGCCGTTTAGACACACTGCTTTCCTTTCTCATCTTATTTGGTAATGTGATCTCCATTTCCTCTACTATTTAATCTTCCCTGAGAAGCACTGCTGTTTCTGACATCTGTTGCCTTCCCATCCGCCTCTGTGAACTCTGAGATAAAGACAAAGTTTCAAGAAATGTAAAGCTCATCTGTCAACTTACTTCCCCTGCCACCTGTCAGAGGCCTCACTGCCACTCCCATGTGCACTCTTAACTCTACATGGACTTGAAGCATTTTTTGTTGAGCTCTCTTTGGAGAGTTGTCCTCATTCTCCATTTTTAAATTAAGTTTTTGTATATTGTATTTATTCACAATGTATCTGATCACTCCCCACTGTAATCATTTTGCATACAGCTCCCATGCCATTGTTTCTGCTGCATCAAAAGCCTGATATTTCAAGAAACTTCTACCTAGTTCTAAAACTCAATGGCTCAACTTGAGGGTTTAACCTATAATCTGGGTGTTTGAAGAGATACCACAGCTGCTACAGCTGCCAAGATGGGTATGGAAGCAAACAACCCTTTCTCATCAATGACCTCATCATATCTGTTCACGCCCTTAAAATATTTAAGCTGGATTAGTGCAATGAATTCTGGGTTTAGGGCTGTCGTTAAAGACCACCTGGGAGATTTAGTTAGTTCGCCTACTTTAGGATCCTGGTCAGATGAGCCAGGATGTATTCACTTCCGTCATACATTTAATTTGCAATCTAGAAAAAGTTGACTTTACACTGAGTTTCTTGAAAAATTTTCCTGCTTATGTCTCAGGGTTTTCTATTTTGAGAGTAAAATTAAGACATAGGTTTCCTACGTAAAATGCACCTTTCTCCCCTCCACCTTCACCCCCCAGGAAAACAACAACAACAACAAACTATCTGAACAGCTTCCTCTTTGCCAGGGAAGACAGGTCTAAATCAAGGAGCTGCAGGTTGGTTTTCCCTGGCTACAGGGAAGGCATGGAAAAGTGCTCTCCATTATAAACTTTTCCACATCTTCTCCCCCATTTCCATCTTCCTCTTACCTCTCTTGGATTGAGACCTTTGGGTTCTAACAAGTCGTCACTGTGACGACTTCTCTGCCTGACTTCCCTCTGCCTTCACCCACAGTTCACCAGGCTCAGCACCTTCATACACACATAGATGCACACAGTCCCTTACATCTATTTACACTCTCTCTTAGTTCTAGAAACAGTAGTCGCTCTCTTCTCTGTATAGTTAGATTATCACTTACTTTTTTGTATTATGCGTCATTGTTTGTAGTCTATTTTGCTTATTACAATTCTTGAAGGTTTTAATTTTTACAGTTTCAAATATAGTGCCTAGCACATTGTGCAAACTCAGAGCAAGTTTCTATTTTTTTTAACATGTTTATTGGAGTGTAATTTCTTTACACTGTTGTGTTAGTTTCTGCTGTATAACAAAGTGAATCAGCTATACGTATACTTATATCCCCATATCCCCTCCCTCTTGCATCTCCCTCCCACCCTCCCTATCCCACCCCTCTAGGTGGACACAAAACACAGAGCTGATCTCCCTGTGCTATGCGGCTGCTTCCCACTAGCTAGCTATTTTACATTTGGTAGTGTATATATGTCCATGCCACTCTCTCACTTCATCCCAGCTTACCCTTCCCCCTCCCCGTGTCCTTAAGTCCATTCTCTACATCTGTGTCTTTATTCCTGTCCTGCCCCTAGGTTTTTCAGAACCATATATTTTTGTAGATTCCATATATATGTGTTAGCATATGGTATTTGTTTTTCTCTTTCTGACTTACTTCACTCTCTATGACAGATTCTAGGTCCATCCACCTCACTACAAATAACTCAATTTCGTTTCTTTTTATGGCTGAGTAATATTCTATTGTATATATGTGCCACATCTTCTTTATCTGTTCATCTGTCAATGGACACGTAGGTTGCTTCCATGTCCTGGCTATTGTAAATAGTGCTGCAATGAACATTTGGGTACATGACTCTTTTTGATTTATGGTTATCTCAGGGTATATACCCAGTACTGGGATTGCTGGGTCATATGGTAGTTCTATTTTTAGTTTTTTAAGACACCGCCATACTGTTCTCCATAGTGGCTGTATCAATTTACATTCCCACCAACAGTGTAGGAGGGTTCCCTTTTCTCCACACCCTCTTCAGCATTTATTGTTTGTAGATTTTTTGATGATGGCCATTCTGACCGGTGTGAGGTGATACCTCATTGTAGTTTTGATTTGCATTTCTCTAATGATGAGTGATGTTGAGCATCCTTTCATGTGTTTGTTGGCAATCTGTATATCTTCTTTGGAGAAATGTCTATTTAGGTCTTCTGCCCATTTTTGGATTGGGTTGTTTGTTTTGTTGATATTGAGCTGCATGAGCTGCTTGTATATTTTGGAGATTAATCCTTTGTCAGTTGCTTCATTTGCAAATATTTTCTCCCATTCTGAGGGTTGTCAGAGCAAGTTTGTTGTAGTAATTAATTTGATTTGTTTAAACCTAGATAATACATGCATGTGCTAACAGTTCAAAAAGTTCTGGAGAGCATGTGATGAGAAGCAAGTCTCCCACTCCATCCCTCTCCACTTCAAAGGGAAATTTCTTTGAATTTCTATCTAAATCATCTGGTCCATACCCTATATAATAAGCATATACTTTTATTTCTTGATTTAACCATTTTACACCCGAGCTACTGACTCTGCCTATTAAAGAGGAGTTTTTAGCTCACTCACAATTCCCCTTCCATTTCTCCTCCCAATAGTTGATAATTATACAAAAGTTCATAATTCCGTATCTGAAGTTCTTGGAACCACATATGTTTCAGAATTCAGATTTTTTCAGAATTTACAAAGGTAATATTGTGTATATATATCATATGCAGCAAAAGCCACACATAAGTGTTTCCACAGTAAAATATATGAACAGTCACATTAAGTGGGATATATAAAGATTATAAATAGCTTCACATTAGGTGCAAATCAGGTTTTTCCAACAAAAATTTGTCAAAATTTATCTTCTTTAGCTTGTGACAATGAACCCACAAGTTGCATTAATTGCCCAGTCCTCTTTACACTTACTCAGATTAATTTTAATCTTACTAGAGTAACAAAATGCATAGTTCTCTCACGTTAAAAAAAAAATTTCTTCATGCACTTAATCCAAACCCAAACCATCCAATTAATTAGTTTCTATCAGTTTCAATATTTAATTATGATTCAGCTACACAGCTATTTTCTTAGTAATTGCTTCTCTTAAGTAAGAGGCTGACTCAATACGCTACTGTCCTCCTTTTACTCTCTTACATCATTGCTGACCACAGTATCTCTCTGTAATGATATGCCACGGTGATTATGTCTATAGAATAAAAAGAAATTTTACAAGTTAAAGGATACCTCTGATGCCTTCAAACATGCAGGAACCATTTCAATTAGCAGATGACCAGATGTTATCATTATAGTCCATAGTCTCTTTCAGTAATATTAAAAATACTCTAGAAATTTTTCCTACCCAATTATCTAAAATATTCTGAAATCATGTATGTATGTATGTATGTATGTGTGTGTGTGTATGTATATGTATGTGTATATATATATATATATATATATATATATATATATATATATATATATATATGATTTGTCTCCTTTTTTCCAAGGGGAAGTCAACTACAGAATAAAGTTTGGTTGTTAGGTTGTGGGGATAAAAGCACAGGGAAAATAGACCATTGCCTGACATATAGTATATTCTAAAATGAGTTGAATTTTCAGAGACAAAATTAGTCAGGAGAAGGAGAAGAAAAAAGAAAGAATGAAAACAAAATAAACAAGTGATGTAATCAGAGGCAGTGAGAAGAAGAAAATAAAGTGTGAAGCCAAAACTCAACAAGGCAACACATCTCTAAAGGAAAAGAGGCCTCCAGCACATTTAAAATTTTGTCCTATTGAATCTTCACTCACTTCTACACCAAAAGAGCCACCAGGAGCTTTCAAATGTCTCAGAGGGTAAAGGACTGAGCATAGTTGGTTGACAGGCCCTAACCACACCTAACACATAGCTTCCCAACCACCGTATTGGATTTGGACTTCTGAAAGTAGCCCCTTAGCACTGCTGCTCCTGTAAGAAAGGGTGGCAGCAGCAAATAGAGAGTCAGAGAAAGCACTCAAGCTTAGAAAGAAGTTTCTGCCTCTCCACATTTCAGGGAATAGTGGTGATGTTATAAGGATGGGTGTAAGAAGACAAGTAAAGTCAGAATGTCTATAAGTATCACTGTATGGGTGACACTGCTTGTAGGCTGTAATTTTAATCAGAACATTTCTTTTTTTCTAGGAAGGATTCCATTTCCATTGGAACAAATAATCATAGATGTGTCACCTCAATTAATAAAGTAATATTCTTGTGAAGTTTGAAAAGGATATGGTGAAAAAAACAATAAACTATGATTTTCTAATAGTAAAATGAAATTTTAATGTCATGTTAAGAATCCATTGTCATGTTAAGAATCCATGTTAAGAAAATATCTAGGTACATATCTAATTACAGAGGGAAAATATTTAAGTGAAAAACTTGACTTACTTTGGACTTGAAATCTGAGCATAAACCAAGTTCACAGACATATTCAATAACTGCTTTGTGTGGCTGGAGCATGAGATTAAAAAAAGAAAAATACATACAAATATGTGTGTGTGTACATATATATATTGTTTCCCTTATTTCTTCTCTAAAGAAACTTTGGTGATCATAGAGGTGAAAAGGATGTTACATTTGCCCAAGGAGTTAAACCCCATTTATAAGAAAGAAACATTTGACAGGAATTAATAATTTTTCTCTAATTTGGCTTAGCATGTCTATGAGTCATTTTAACCTTTTGAACTTGGAGACCAACAAGATAAATTTGCGGCTTCACATGTAATCTGATGAGTTGAAGCCTTTTGGCTGATCATGACTAAAACATCCATTACCAATGAAGAAGCCAGGTTTTTGCCTTGTTTTTTAGAATTGGGGTGGGGAGAAGATTGGGATTTTTCAGGAATAAGCAGATCAATGTCCCGGGTAAATACGCCAGATAATCATTGCTATGGGAGAACATGTCTGAGATAAAACACTGATAAGGGCATCAAACTACTTTAAATTTTATTATGGAGTTGACTCTAAAATCTCTAAAAAACATTTTTAGGGCCAAATTGCATAAGATATACATGAATCTTCCAAGGGAATTATGCCTTTGAATGGAGAAGCCATTCTGGAATGATTTCCCAATATACTTAAGAGACTATATTTGGATGAGATCTAGAATTCTGAATCTTATTATACAACTAACTGGCTAAATTTCTCGATTTTATTCAGGTCCTCCTATGATTCTTTGATTTCTTTGACAGAGAGTTTGAAAAGTATATTTATATCTGCAATTTTGTATAGATGTGGCTCTTGCCCCTTCCTTCATTTCTGTAGTATTAAGTGCAAATTACCAATTGAATTATCAGGTATTTTAGAAAAAAATGGCTCAAGGTTTTATAACTCTTCAGGATTTATAAGAGCCAATGCTGTTCAAAACTGGAATTAAGTCATAGGAGTAACAATTCTCACAGTGGTTTTATGGTTAGGTTTCCGATGAGCCAGTCACCCTGGCTCTGTTTCACAAACAGTCATAAGGATTAACTCCTAGTTTCCATTAAGAAAAGATAACCAACTATTAAGCCCAACTAGGAGATATGTACAGTTTGAAGGGGAAATTTTCAGTTTTATCCTTCTTAAAATGTTGTATTATTTTAGCTATTATTCCATCCCATTTGGTTTTATTTAGTTCATTCGTTAATCTTTCAAATTTTTCTCACTGCCTCATTTTAATTTCCTTGGATAAGCAGAGTGAACATTTTTTTCCCAGCTGTATATATGACACTCTTATAATCGTCACTAAATCAGCAAACCAATACAGTTATTTGTGCTTATAATACATATTACATACTCTAAATACTTCTGTGGCAGACAGTACAAGAATTACCTCTGCAAATAAATACTTTGGAAGGACTCTAGAATCCATCATATATATATATATATTATATGTATAATATTTCCATATATATATATATATACACACATATATATACACACACACACACGCACATATATATATATTTTTTTTTTGGCCGCGCAACTTGTGGGATCTTAGTTCCATGACCAGGGATTGAACCTGAGCCCTCGGCACTGAAAAGTCCAGAGTCCTAACCACTGGACTGCCAGGGAATTCCCTGCTCTGGTAAACTTAAGTGTCCCTGATTTTTAACTTTTGGGTTGCTTCTTAATCTAAAACACACATACTTAATAAAGACTGGAGCTTGAAAACTTCCCTAAGTCTATGTCTTCCCCTTTGGGTTCATGTACATTCAGAAATCATTCTATCTTCCAGTAAGTGTGATTTATTTGATGCACGTAGAGATCTGTGCATGTAGACACAGGGACAAATGAACAAACTACTGTAACCAAGAATTTAAGTGTGCACTTCAAAGAAAAGTTACCAGATGCCAACATTTCCAGAGAGCATTGTTATTTAACATGTTCTAAAAGCTAACAGGATTCAAGCTGCTATTCAAAACTGTGGTAGAAATGGTCCCTGCCCAATCAGCTTGGAAATAATTACTACTAAAAGAGTCTACTCATATTAACCAGTTACCAGACACATAGGATCAATCTTAAATGTGCTTGTTACTTGATATCTGCTGAGTAGCTACATTTGAAACATAAAAATATTTGTATATTGTTTATGAAATTGGTATCAGTTTCTTAATAGTATTTAATTCCTCTCAACATAGGTGAATCTTTATTAGGCAGGAACTGACTACTCAGGCACCTTATGCCATAGATCTCCTTTCTGCATTTTTGTCTATTTGGTCCTTTTTCTGATTAATATGCCCTCCACTGGAAGCTGGAAGCAGAAAAGAAGACTAATTTGAAAATGTACTGATTTCAGGTATTCTTTCATTTTCTCTTTTATACTACTGAAAAGAATGGCTGATTTTCAATAAATCATAAGTTCTAATTTACTCAGCAATCTCTCTACATCTACAGTGTTATGCATTTACTTTAAAATTTACATTCCAGCATGTTCCCGGCCATTTTTCATATCCGCAGGATATTAACTATAGTATACAATATTTAAAGTGCTATAAGATCCTGAAATGCTTCTGACTCATCACAAACACATTCATTTATGTCCAGTGCAGCTTTAGTGGTAAAGTATATTTATCATATTCCAATTCTTTGTGTTGTGTGTGTGTGTATGTGTGTGTACACATATATGTCTGTATATGTATATAAACATTGCTTTGTTAATGACAATAGTTAAATAACTAGAACAATATTTTATCCAACCAGGACAACTTCTAAGTTTTCTTTTTCTCCATAGGAATTATAATGGGATACAATGAAATTTTGAAATCAATTTCCCAACTATTTAGACATAAATTACAAGTTCAAATGAAGGTGAGCAAAAAAGCTTTGCGTTAGCTGTAATTTAGAATAGTGAGAAGATATAGTAACCATCTAATAGATTTTTGTTTTTAAATGACATTTTTAGCAGTTAACACATTATGAAGGAAAGATCCAGCATCCAGAAAAAGTTTCTACCTGAAAAAATAAATTAAATTTGCTTTACAACAATAACTCTGGTCATGCCAAACAACGATGACTGTTTTTGTTGAAATTTTTAACTTTATAAAATATGTGTGTAAATAATTTCCAGTGATATTTAATTTCTTTGATGCCAACATGCTTTCCTTAACAATGAATTTTAATTGTTCTATAAAAATTTTTAACTTTTTGTTGAAGTATCCAGAAATGCATAGCTCACAGAATTTTCACAAACTGAATGTTCCCATGTAACCAGCACCAGATCAAGAAACAACATTATCAGCACCCTAAATGTCACCGTCCTTGTAACCTCCTCTAACAATGCCTTTTAACTCACCTTGTCAAAGCATTTTCTCCAAAAAGCAATTTCTGAGGCAGATATAGAGTAAAGCAAGGCTAGCCTGTCATTTTTAGTTCTGTTGGCCTGAAGTATAGTTGGTTTGTGGGCAAGGGGCTCCCTCTAAAAGTTGACATTTACCTGCCTGGATGATGGTGATGATGGAGATACTGCTGCTGCTCTCTTGTCGTTCAGGGGGAAAAGTTAGGTGCAGGGGACAGTGTGTGGGAAGAGAAGAAAGAAACCTGGACTTGTCAGGCTGCAAATCCACTGCTTGAAATTCAGATTTTCCTCCTCAAAGTGGTTATTTGACCTGGGGCAACTAACCTAATTAACCTTTCTAGGCCTTAATTTCCTCTATCCATCAAAAAGGATGTTTGACTATATGATCTTTAAGGTTTGTTCCAAGGCTAAAAGATTATCATTTCATATGGAAGGATGGTTGGATACACAGGTGAGGTATAAAGAAGTAAATTCTCTCCTCTTCAGTACTGATCTGACTAGGGGGACTTCCACCCTTTATCCTTCCTATTTCTGGAATCGTGTGTTTAGCCTAAATTAGAATTATTTGATCTGCCCTTCTTACGTACTAAAATCAGTCTGTGATGTTAAAAAATAATTTCTAAGACCACAAGTTAAATGTATAATTTTTTGCTGCCTTTTTAGTCTCTCATGACAATATAAAATAAAATTTGGGCTTCTTAAATAGCATCTCACACCTCTTGTGGTAACCTGTGTACCATAAGAATAAGAATTTCATCACACATATACGTGAAACATGAAATACTCAGAAAATGTGACGCTCATGAATGGGCAGATGATTTTTGAGCTAAGCCTTGTTCAAAGATAAGGAGTAGATTAATCTTTCTGCAAAGCTATTTTGTATCATATGAAATATTTTCAGTGACTGCACAACAGTAAAAGACATACATCAGCTTTTATTTAAGAACTTCAAAACTTCTGACAATTGGCTCACATGAATCATTGTCAGGAAGAAATCTTCCAGCAACAGTGACTAGCCTTAGTTTGCTGTCTGGCTAAGGTATGATTCATACCAGAGACAAAGCAACCTTCCAACTTCTCACAAGAATATGGAAACTGCCATGAAAACAAGAATTAGAAATCTCATTATTGATGTCCCTTCTGTCCATTCTTTATTACCATTCCAGTATCTTCCCTGCACTTTCCCTTCTCTTGATTCATCAGACTTTTTCTATGTGACATTAGAATAAGCCTGACGACAGTTCTGCTGCAATTATTTGCATTAGGTGAAGAAAACCCAAATTATTGCCTGTTAGCTACAAATTCACTCTTTTGCTTCACTGCAATGAATAGATAGCATAAAACAACTTGAACAATTCGATCCTGATTATGTAAAAACATTACAACAAGCCCTCCCACCCCCTCTTCCATCCTCATAAATACTATCCTTACAAAACAGACTCACAAAACTCCAGGTTCCATTTTCTTTTCAATTTCCATCTATTCCTTGAAAAGCCATTTCTTCACATTTATTCTCTGACCTTATTTCAGTATCTGCAGCAGGAGAACTGGATAGAAACTCAAGTTTTAGTAATCAATATACAACTTTGGATGTGTAGTCTTCATAAATCCTAGAGTCTTTCTTTTTTCCATTCACCTAAACCTATCAATTAAAAAAAAAACATTTAAACTAGACATTGTATATCAAACTCAGAGGAGCAACTTTCTGCAGTCATATTCAGTCCACATGAGATACTTAAGGATGTAATAAAATATTAAAAAGCATATTCTAACTGCTTGCTATTTTAAAATAAGGAAAAAAAAATCCTTTCAGACAGTAATCAATTTCATCGTGGTGGAGATTTCTGCAAAATGCATTAAGAAGTTCACGCCTGTGGCAATGGTCACTGCACATATTTTGGAATGTCTCCCAGACTCTAAGACTTTTTCCAGACATCCAGGAGGGACTTTATTTAGTATGACAGAGATCCTGCTCTGGGTCTTAAAAAAAAGGTAGAAGGAAAACTTTTGAAGGTTCAGTTTCAGCTGGATTTTGTTTCTTAGACACCGAATTGCCTAGGTTATGGAAAATACTAGTAATTATCGAGTGACGATAATAAGAAAAGTTTCCCCCTCTTTTTTTTTTTTTTTGTCTCAAGCCTTAATTAGTTAATCAAGGTATTGGTTAAGCAATAATGCTACTTTGCTTCCTAAGTATCTCTACGGGCAGGGTAGAGTCTATCCTACCCCAGATACTGAAATCACCAAAAGGTATTATGATAATATTTTTTAATTTTTGGAAACAATAAGATGTAGCTCTGTTTACACAACTGCCCTTTTACTGCAATAGCAATCTTAAATTTGCTCAGGAGTTATGACTTAAGGGAGGGCAGCTGCAATCACTGGATTTAACAAGTGCTCTTTAACCATTTCTTTTTCTATCTAGTCTAGCTTTAAACTCTTCCCTCAGGAGGGTCTATTGCTGTGGCTATGAGTGAAACCTGAGTATAGAAACTGACAAATAGTTTATATTGTTAAGGACATACTGATGTATGTTAGAGACTCAGATTTTGCCCAGACATATGTTATCCTCTTTCTTCTCTCTCTCAAAGGCATAACTTTTGGGGGGACATATTCTGTCTCCTGTAAATCAAATTCAACTTACAAATGAAATAAATAAGTGAAACAAAGTTTTCCTAGTCTTTTTATTTCACGTTTTATCGATTTCCTTTATAGTTTTTCTGATTTGTTCAGATGTAACTTTAAAATTAATTATTCTCGTATTGGCTTAATATTCCCCTTTGCTTTAGTTCCAGCTTAGTTTCATTCTGTCCTCCAATCCATACAGCTCCTGGTGTGCAAGACAGTGTGCCTCTTGGACTCTGTTCTTCACTCCCCATCCTTCCTGCAAGGCCTGAAGGTTAGTAGTCCTTTAGGGAGGCAAATGTCATTTTCCTTATCTTACTGATTCTCACATTTCTTTGTTCATAACCTAAGAAGGCAAAGAAAGGCATACTTGCAAGCTCTTGATTATGTTTATAAAATATTTGAGGTTATTTACAGAAAAGTGGTTTGGAAAAAGCACTAATTTAGGAATCTGAAGAACTGGATTATACTTCAAGCTTTGCTATTTACCAGCAGGGTGACCTTGAGGAAACCACTGAACTTTCCTGAGTCTCAATTTTCTCATCTACAAAATGGGAATAATACCTGTCTTGTCTAACTCACAGCTTTATTTCGAGGATCAAATGAGATAGTGTATGTCAAAATACTGCTAAGTATTTTATAATTAATATTAAAACTGCAAAGCACCAAATGAGTGATCACTGACTAGTGCATTTTTGATGACTGTATTATACTATCTCATAATTAGTAATGTTTTTAAAAAAATAATTTTAATTTTATGAATCTAGCTAAACTGAGACTTCAGTAGATACACGTTCAAGGTGGTAAAAAATGGCCTCAGAAATATGAAGCTGAAAAAATCACTGGGCTGTTGGAGATGCCTGTGGCCTGAGCTGACACGACTTTTCTGGAGCTGCAGCTATAGATGGGCAAGGACTCAGGCAGGAGCACTGCAGACTCAGGACTATGTTTCTGTAGGGCTCTTAGGAGAGGTACTGGAGTCCCCTCCCTGCTTCAATGCAAATAGCAACAAGCAGCCTGGCCTTTCTTAAGCCAGTCAGAGACCAACACTTCCAGCCCAGCCAAGACAGTTCTTGAGATCCACTGACTTGGCCTCTGGATGGACAGAAATATCTAACACACCAGGATCATGCCCTGCCCTAGGCAAAGTTGAAAATCATTAACGTTCACCCTTGGGACCTGTATTAGTTTGCTAGGGCTGCCGTAACAAAATACCACAGACTGGGTGGCTGAAACAACAGAAATGTATTTTCTCACGGTTCTGGAAGCTGTAAGGCCAAGTTCAAGGTGTCAACAGGATTGATTTCTCCTGAGGCTCTCTTTGACTTGCAGATCACTGCCTTCTTGCTATGTCCTCACATGGTCTTTCCTCTCTGTGCACCCTTGGTGTATCTTTCTATGTCCAAACTTCCTCTTTTTATAAACACACCACTCATATTGGATTAGGGTCCACCCAAATGGCCTCATTTTAACTTAATCATGTCTTTAAAGGCCCTCTCTCCAAATATAGTCATTTTCTGAGGTACTGAGGGTTAGAGCTTCAACATATGAGTTTAGGGGGAGGGGACACAATTCATCTTATAATAAGGTCTTTCCTCCTATTACTTCTCCCACCAGTATCAATGTTTCCTTTCTACCAAGGTCCATGTAGTTCAACACATTCTCTTTTCTCTATGGATCCCTAGCGCTCATCACTTCTGAATACTTCTATAGAAACAGTTTATTATGCACAAATGTTCAAGTTCTTTGAAATCTGTACTGTGATCTGAAACATTATATTATTATGATTTCTAAGCCTAAGATTTGCAGTGTCAAGGACTAGAGAGTATGCAGGGCAGGATCTTATTCCTTAGACTAAAATAAGACCAAAAATGTGGACAAGCCAGCTGTATTGGTTAGGGTTCTGTAGACAGAACCAATAGGCTCTGAGTATGTGCGTCTGTGTGCACATGTGGAGAGAGAGAGGGGGAGAGAGAGAGAGACAGGGAGACAGAGACAGACAGGGAGACAGAGACAGGGAGAGATAGATACAGAGAAAGAGAGATTTATTTTAAGGAATTGGTCCACACCATTGTGGAGGCTGGCAAGTCCAAAATCTGCAGAGCAGGGTGTCAGGCTGGAGGCCCACAGAAGGGCTGATGTTGCAGCTCAAGTCCAAAGGTAGTCTGGAGGCAGAATTCCCTTGTCCTCAGGGGAAGTCAATCTTTTCCTTAAGGCCTTTTACTGTTTGGATGGGGCCCACCCACATTATGGAAGATAATCTGCTTTTTTAGATCTACTGATTTAAATATTAATCTCTAAAAAATACTTTCGACACAACATTTAGACTGGTATTTGAGCAAATATCTGAGTACTGTGGCCCAGCCAAGTGGACACATAAAATAAGGCATCACATCAGCAAAACATGATCTAGATAACAATACATAGGGACTAACTTTGGAATTCGGTCCTTAAACTCAAAGAGGAAAGCCAGCAGCCATACTGTGTCTACTTTGCAGCCTCCACTACTTTTGGCTTCCTCTCTGCCCAACCTTGGAGAAGAACAGCAATTTGTAGTTGAGCCATTCTCAATCATAATTCTCATTTGGATTTGTAGAAACTTTTTTTTTTTTTTTTTTACTTGGTATATCTCCTCACTAAATAAATAGTAATAGTCTTTGGACAAGCTAGGATTTTGTTTTCTACTTTCTGCATAAAGCTATATATTCTGAGCAATATCACTATATAATTCTTAGTGAAAATAAATGTAGGATTTTTTTAGAGGGATATTACACTTAAAGAAGTGCATACTTTCTTTGTTTTGCTAAAAAGACTGAATCCAATACAAAGTTTAAATTTAATGCTGAGATACTGTGATATATCTTTGTAAATGATATGTTAAAGAATGTGATTTTCTTTATTCTAGAAGCCTTACCCTGAACCTCGAATTTCCAAATAACAAACTCAAAACTATTTTAAATACAGGGAGAGAAGGACATCTACAACTGAAACATCTAAGACAACCTTTACAATTTAGCTTTTATTCACAAAACATACTTTTAACAATCCCTTAACTCTCAAATTACAGAAAATAAAAGCACTATAATTTGAGAACCAAATCCAGACGGCTTTCTCCCATCCCTCTATTATATCACCTTGAGGGCAAGGTTATGTCCTGCTCATCTTTGTATCCTAAGTACCTAGCTTAGTACATGGCACATAGTAGATGCTGAATAAATGTTTGCTGAATAAACGTAAGCAATAGAAGTTTACGAAAATATTCAAATAAAGTCCCATCAAAATGATCTAATAGGAGACTAATAGACCCAAGGATAGCTTAAGTTAGGGTTGAGTTACTAAAAATTATCCCTTGATCTGTATCAAGGTTTGGACCAAAGGACACAAGGAAATCTTTTACGCCCTTACTGAACAGAAATGATTTTGGTGTTATCTACATCAGTGTCATGATATCAATACTATAACATGGCCCTGGAACCCTAAGCATTGTATCAGTTTTTCCTAACGGATATGTTGGCAAAATGTTCCTGCTTGCCTCAGAAAATAGAAGGCAGGTAATTATTCCCCTTCTGACTCGATGCCAGACTTGAGGGAGAATAACAAAAACCAGCCTCCAGCCTGTGTAATAGGGTGAGCAGGCTTGCTACTCGTTAATAAATCTGGAGCGCATACCAGTCATTGTAGGGTGATAAAGAAATAAGACTCAGTCCCTACCGGAAGTACTTCATGGACAAAGGGAAATGGAGTAAGGGCTATAATAGGAACTCAGAAGAAGTGACAAATTAACCTGGGGTGCTTCAGGAGGCTTCACCAAGGACATGACTTTTGAACCTTATCTTAAGATTTTAAGACAAATTTTCCAAGCAAATTGTGAGCTTAGGGAAGATTTTGAGACAACAGTTCTCAAAGTATGGACCTTGGAGTAAGCAGGACCCCTTTCAGGAGGCCCACATGGTCAAAATTATTTTTATAGTAACATCAGTGCATTATTTGTCTTTTTCACCATATGGATATTTGCACTGATGACACAGAAGTAACGATTCTAAAACTGATGATGTCTTAGCACAAATCAAGGTTGGGACACCAAACTTCACTAGTAGTCATATTCTTCAATGCCAGGCACTTACAGTTAAAAAAGAGTCAGATTTACTTAGGAGTATCCTTGATAAAGCAGTAAAAATTATTTCTAAAATTTTGACCATTAGATATGTGGCTTTTTAATGTTCTCTGTGATGAAATGAGGAAGCATACATAAAACACTTCTGCATTCTGCAGTTCAACGGGTATTTCAAGGAAAAGCACTTGTGTGATGCTGGAGTTGTGCTTTTTTCATGGGACATCATTTTTACTTGAAAGAATCACTGCCAAACTACAGTAATTCAGGTGTATCACAGGCAGTAAGGTTACTGTTCTGTGAAACTTTGATTCAGTTGTACGACATTTCAGGAAAAACAAGTAATAATATTAGTTGCCAATCATAATATTAGTGCTTTTATGTGAAAATTAAAACTTTAGAAAACTTGTATCTGCCACAGTGAACTTGCCAGCTTCCCAATACTTAAAGACTTATTTGATGCAATCCATGGTGATATTAACCAATGTGACTTTTTGACATTGTATAATAAAGTAGATGAACATTTGGAAGATCTATACATCATTCAAAAAAACAATATTTCCCAAATGGCCAGTGCATAGTATTGCAAAATCATGCATGGGTAAAAGATTCATTCAAAGTGAAAATGAGACAAAGCAATGGATTTTAATGTCATAGATGATGAAAAGTTAATTGGTATGATTTCAGATCTACATTGCAACCAACCTTCAGAAATTACTGCTTGTTGAGTTTCGGTGTAGTATTAAAGAAGAATATGTACACAATTATCTGAAAAGGTTATTAAAATACTCAAACTTTTTCCAACTACATATCTGTTAGAGTCTGAATTTTCTTCATATCCTTGAACTAAATAACACACAACAACAGATTGAATGCAGAAGCAGATATGAGAATACATCTGTTTTCTATTAAGCCAAACATTAAAGAGATTTTCAAAATTGCAAAACAATGTCATTCTTCTAATTGTATTTGTTTTGGAAAATAGTGATTTTTTACAAAAATATATTACTTAGGGCAACACATAATGGGTTTACTATTATTTTAAATAAATTAATATTTTAAAAAATTCTCCATTTTAATTTCTATTATGTTATATCAAGAGATACAGTCTATAGTCCACATATACAAAGGTTTTTTTGGGAATACTTCAGAGTTTAAAGAGATGCTGACACCAAAACCTTTTAGAACTGCTACTTCATTTAAAGGAACTAGTTTGTATAATGGCAAAGTTCATGCAAAGGAAATATGGTGAGTTCCTAAGTAGAAATAGGCATAGGCTTCTCTGAAGAGTTGGCTGGAGTTGATAGTAGGAAGGTAAACTGAGCAGATTATAAAAGTAACTATAAGCCCTGATGAAAAGCTTGAACTTTATTCTCTATACTGATGGCTTTCAAACTTTCATGACTATAACCCACAATCAGATATACATTTTACATCTTAAAACAGTACCCAGACACATACACGTTTATATAGATAAATACAACTAGAGCAGAGTTTCACAGAACAATATCGTTACAAAGTGTGATGCACTCTGCTATTTTCTTTATGACATTTTTAAAAGTTCAATGTAAGTCACTAACATTAATTCACTACTCATTAATATCTTGCAACCTATAATTTGTAAAACACTGCTCTATATTATGGAGAATCAAGGGGCAACAGAGGTTTTACCCAGGGAAGTGACACGATCACATTTGTGTTTGAAGAATCACAATGTGGTGTGGAAGATGGAACATTCAGGAGACTGTTCTGTTTATCCAGGGGAGTTATGGTAAGAATATGACCTGAGCCAGAGGACTGAGAGGAGGGGCAGTATTTGATTTAGAAAGGACTGTCAGGATTTGAAGACAAGTTGATGTAGGTCCTGTAGAAGAAGATATATCCATGAAGACTCTGAGGAAGTTTGTAATTTGGGAGAACTGTGCAGCTGCTGAGGCTATTAGCTAAGATAGAACATGCAGGAAAGTGACAGGTTCGCAGGGCATGGAAGTAAAGACGGAAATAAACAAATTGAGTTTTGGATGGGCTGGATTTTTCAGATGCCTGCAAGTCACTCAAGTAGCGATGCCCAAGAAAGGAATAGAAATTTGATTATAGTGAAGTGGAAAGAATTCAAGTCTGAAAATACAGAAATAATTGACCTTGGGTCTCCATACTGTCATTTTAGGAACACTGTATTAGTCCCCTCAGTCTTGTATTAACACTATTAGGTATGTTCTTTTTGAGCATAAATAACACACCGTTTGTATCAGTTTATGCAAAGTAGTTATGGTCCTAGAAGACACAGTGTCATTAAAAACAATAAAACAAAAAAAACACCAGTTTCAAGTTTCAAAATAAATTTGCAGAGGCCATTATATTGTGAAATTTCCTCAACATGGCTCAATTATACAAAAGAAAGGCAGCACATATGGTCCTTGTCAAAATGTGCCATCGCACTGGGAGATGTTACATACTGCTAAGAAAATCTTTTTCATGACAATAAAACCTCAGCATGCAGAAGGATATAAACACTTTATGAGCCAACTGTAAGAGAGTGTTACACTCATTTTTTTGTAGAGATCTAAGGAGGAAGGACACAAATATCATATGAGTGGAGAAATGTTAAATTCATAAGCATTCAAAATTTAGGGCACGAACCCCAATTCAATTAGTGTCCCTTTAGATGTCTCATGTCAAGCTTACTTATTACTAAATATGTGTTTAATGGCAACAAATCCTTGGTACAAGACATTTTACTTGAAAAATATCAAAGATCTCTATGACCATTAAAGAATGTGGCACACAGTTTGATCCAGTTTATAGGGATGGAAATCAAGAATCAAACTGGTTAAGCAGCCTTACAAACACCACACACTATATAAATAACCAATTTAGCAATCAAACTTATATCAGAATTTATCCATTATACCACATAGCTTTGCAACTGACGAACTGCATACATTATATTCTGGTACCAACCCATATAGAACACTATTATTTAATAAAATGCTGGGACTAAGTATTTTTTAACACACGTGGATTATTTTTAAAAACATGTTATACAAAAGCAAACTTCACAGGCTATAGAGAAGAAATACATATAAATAATGTAATAGGGGGCTTCCCTGCTGGCGCAGTGGTTGAGAGTCTGCCTGCCAATGCAGGGGACGCGGGTTCGAGCCCTGGTCTGGGAAGATCCCACATGCCACGGAGCAATTGGGCCCCTGAGCCACAACTACTGAGCCTGCGCGTCTGGAGCTTGTGCTCCGCAACAAGAGAGGCCGCGACAGTGAGAGGCCCGTGCACCGCAATGAAGAGTGGCCCCCGCTCGCCGCAACTGGAGAAAGCCCTCTCAGAGAAACGAAGACCCAACGCAGCCAAAAATAAATAAATAAATAAATAAATAAATAAATAAATAAATAAATAAATAAATAAATAAATAAATTTATATATATATATATAAAAAAATAATGTGATAAATTCTATGAGAAATAACACAAGAGTCAACTTCACCAGGAAACCGGGTTGTTTACCATAATCATCCCAAGTCTCAAAAAATAGATTCATACAGTGTTAAACACATGCAAAATGTCTGGGATCAGATATCATATAAACAACTTGCTGCTACTGCTAAAATGTTGTTCTCTAATAACCTGCTTGGGCAGTTCAGTGACCAAAAACCACTCCATGACCTGGACTTGTCAGCGCTATGTTTATGCTTCGGTTTCTCTGACCAAAAGAGCCTGAACACATCAATGAAATGCAACACTGAGTCTCAGCGGATGTAGCACTTGAGGGCTTGCAAGCAATCTAAACATGGGGTCTGGAGAAAACGGCCTGTGGCTCACCCTTTGGGGAACACAAGGTACCTCAGTTACACAATAGTAGTTAGCACATCAGAGCAGAGATTAAAGAAACTCTCCAGCTCACTTTTTGTCCTGAACATTTAATCATAGCCAAAGACTAAGCAGAAGTTTAAACTATAAGTCTAACTTCTTGTTTTGTAATTTTTAATCTTCAGTTCTCCCCAGTGGGGCTCAGGTTATATGGTTATTGTGCCTATTCAGGTGTGTTCTGTTTTATGGAGTAGATAACTTCTAGAAATAGGGAAAGGGGTGAATCACATTCTTATAATTCTATTAATACTTCCTCCAACGACAAATGTCATCATTTTGGATTAAACTCCTTTAACTTTAGATTTCTCTATCAGTCAGCCTTCTCTCAAACAGTAAATTGGCTATAGATTAACATTAAAATTCACCACAGAACCAAACCAGTTAAAAGGACCTGTTAGATTAGTCTTTTTTAAGGTGAAAATGTTTATGACATTAAAAATAATCTCATGTTCTTCTTCTTACAGCTATGGTGTTCTTATATGTATTTCTTATATCCATTTGATATCTTAGAGAATTTCAGGTCATCTCATTCAACCTTCAGTGAAATGGCCCAGTCACTGTACCAAGTCTTAGGGATGCAAAATTTAAAAACATGGTCTGTATTCTCAAGAACCCCACACTTTAGCAGAAGAAAACACATATATAAACTAATAAAGTATAAAATATGCCATATAAAAATACATGGTTTAGAAATAGAATATTTGAGTGGTTATCAAATTCCTTGAAAGACACAACCTACCAAAACTCACACAAAGAGAACTGGATAATCTGAATAGCTTATATCTGTTAAGTAAATTAAGTCAATAATTAATAACCTCTCCCCAAAATTAAAGCGCTAGGCCTAGATGGTTTCACTGGTGAATTCTACCAAACATTTAAGGAAGAAATGATATCTGTTCCCTACAATCTCTTGCTAAACATAGAGAGAGGGAACACTTCCTAACTTATTCTGTGAGGACAGCATTATTCTAAAATCAAAACCAGATAAAGCCATTATAAGAAAGGAAAACTAAAGACTAATATCACTCACTAACATAGATGCAAAAATCCTCAACACAATATTAGTAAAACAAATCCAACAATGTTTAAAAAGAATTATGCACCATGACCAAGTGGGATTTATACCAGGTATGCAAGGTTGGTTCAACACTCAAACATCAATTAATGTAATCCCTTACATCCACAGGTTAAAGAGAAAAATTATCCTATGATCATATCAATAAATTCAGAAAAAAGCATTTGACAAAATCCAACTCTCATTCATGATCAAAACTCTCACCAAACTAGGAATGGGGGGGATCTTCTGCAACTTGACAACAAACATCTACAAAAACATACAGCCAACATCATACTTAGTGATGAGAAACTAGATGCCTCCTCCTAATATCTGGACCAGGCAACAATATTCCCTTTTATAACTCCCTATTCCATATCATGCTGGAATTCCTAGGTAATGCAATAAGACAAGAAAAGGAAATTAAAAGTATATAGATTGTAAAGGAAGAAATAAAACTGTCTTTGTTTGCAGATAACATGATGGTCTATGTAGAAAATCCCAAAGAATTGACCAAAATAAAACTCCTGGAACTAATAAGTGATAAAAGCAAGGTTGCAAGATACAAGATTAATATACAAAAGTCAATTGCCTTCCCAGACACCAGTAATGAATAACTGGAGTTTGAAATTACAAATACATCATTTACATTAACACCAACAAAAGAAAGAAATACTTAGGTATAAATTTAACAAAATATGTACAAGATCTATATGAGGAAAACTATGAAACTATGATGGAATCAATTAAAAAACATAAATAAATGGAAAGATGTTCCAGTTCATAGATAGGAAAACTCAAAATTATTAAGATGTCAGCTCTTCCCAATTTGATCTATATGTTCAATGCAGTCCCAGTCAAAATCTCATCAAGTTATTATGTGGATTTTGACAAACTGATTCTAAAATCTATGTGGAAAAGCAAAAAACCCAGAACAGCCAACATGATACTGAAGAAGAACAAAGTCAGAGGGCTGACACTACTCGACTTCAAGACTTACCATAAAGCTACAGTAAACAAGAGAGTATGGTATTAGTGAAAGAATAGACAAATAGATCAGTGGAACAGATAGAAAGCCCAGTAAAGGACTCAAACAAATACATTTAACTGAACTTTGACAAAGGACCAAAGGCAATTCAATGGAGAATGGATCATCTTTTCAACAAATGGTGCTGAAATGACTGGACATACACATGAAAAAAAACTGCATCTATACACTAATCTTACATTTTTCACAAAAATTAACTCAAAATGGATCATAGAATTAAATGAAAAACACAAAACTATAAAACATTTAGAAAATAATATAGGTGACCTTGGATTGAGTGATGAGTTTTTAGATATAACACCCAAAACACAATCCATGAAAGAAAAAGATACTAAATTGGACTTCATTAAATTAAAAACTTTCTGCTATGTGAAAGACACTGTTAAGAGAATGAAAGGACAAGGCACAGACTGGGAGAAAATATTTGCAAAATACAAATCTGATAAAGGACTGGTATCCAAAATATATAAATAACTCCTAAAAATTAACAATAAGAAAACAAACAACTAAATTTAAAAATAGGTGAACCATTTTGAGAATAGGCTTTGGAAGCTAACTTTCCATACCAACTGATATGGAGGCAGAAACCAAAATAGAATTATTGGTAACTATAGTGTTGGGAGAATTTGGGGTTGGCCTGGCCCAAGTGGCAACTATTAAGCAAATAAAACAGGTGTAGTGATCCAGGCACAGCAATTGCAGAGGTAAAAAATAAATAAATAAATAAATAAAAGTAGGTGAAAGATCTAAACAGTCTCACCAAAGAAGATAATACAGATGGCAAATAGGCATATGAAAAGAGCTCAACATCACATGTCATTAGGGAACTGCATATTAAAACAATGAGATACCACTACACACCTTTTAGAATGGCCAAACTCCACCCCCCCCAAAAAAAAAAGCTTGACAATATCAAATAGTGGTGAGGATGTGAAGCAATAGGAACTCACATTCATTACTGGTGGGAATGCAAAATGGTACAGACCCTTCGGAAGACAGTTTGACAGTTTCTTACAAAACTAAACATACCTTTATCATATGATCCAGCAATCATGCTCTTTGGCATGTACTCAAATGAGTTGAAAACTTATTTTCATACTAAAACCTGCACACAAACGTTTATAGAATCTTTTCTCACAATTGACAAAATTAGGAAACATCCAAGATATTCCTTTATAGGTGAATATATAAACAAAATGTGTCACGTCCACACAATGGAATGTTATTCACGATAAAAAGAAATAAGCTATTAATTAAGCCACAAAAAGACATGGTGGAACCTTAAATGCATATTGTTAAGTGAAAGAAGCATGTCTGAAAAGGCTACATACTGTATGATTCCAACTATATGACATTCTGAAAAGGCAAAACTATAAAGACAGCAAAAAGATCAGTGGTTGCCAGTGGTTTGGAGGAGGGAAATGGGAGAACGATAAATTGTTGACACACAGGGGATTTTTCCCCCCCCGGGAAACGATTTATTAATGTCCAATGTTTCCACTCAAAGTCGATCTTTTGTTCTTTTTTTTTTTTAAACATCTTTATTGAAGTATAATTGCTTCACAATGGTGTGTTAGTTTCTGCTTTATAACAAAGTGAATCAGCTACACATATACACACGTTCCCATATCTCCTCCCTCCTGCATCTCCCTCCCTCCCACCCTCCCCATCCCACCCCCCCAGGCGGTCACAAAGCACTGAGCTGATCTCCCTGTGCTATGCGGCTGCTTCCCACTAGCTATCTATTTTACATTTGGTAGTGTATATATGTCCACACAGGGGATTTTTATAATACTGAAACTGTAATGGTGGATACATGATATTATATATTTGTCAAACCCATAGAATGTACAACACAAGACTGAACCATAATGTAAACTATACACTTTAGTTAATAATAGTTATTAATAATATAGCTGATAATGTACCAATATTGGTTCATCAACTGTAACAAATGTTCCACACTAATGAAAGATGTTAAAAATATGGAAAACTGTGAGTGAGTAAAGTGGATATATGGGAACCCTGTGCTGTCAGCTCAATCTTTCTGTAGACTTCAAACTATTCTAAAAAGTCTATTAATTTCTTAAATGTAATTTTATGGTTCAAAAGTAGAATATTTAACAGAGTGGTTAACTCTTGGGGAAAAGGAGGAAAGAGCTCCAGGACACAGGGACAGTAACAGAGACGGTGAGTAGGGTCTTGAAGAGTTCACTGGACTTTGCTGTTCATTTGGTAAAGGACATTCCAGGCCAAAAGAATAAGAAACTAGAATAAGACTCTAAAGTTGAGTAAATATTTCTATATTTACAACAAATCAGGAAAAGAGTTATACTACAGAAGAATCTGCAGGCATAATGACAAGCACACCCACTTTTGAGATTAGAATCTTGTTTCTGCTGTTGGGAGGTAACACAATGATTCTGGTACCAGGCTACCTGGGATTTTAAGTTCCTTCCAACATTTACTAGCTGAGTGATTTTAGGCAAGTTACTTAGCCTCTTTATGTCTCATTTTCCTCATCTGTAAAGTAAAGATACTAGTTTGTGCCTCAAAATGTAATCGTAATTACCTTACATAAAGTCCATAGACCAGTGCTTGGAACATGGTAAGTGCTATAAAAGTGTGAGTTGCTATCATTCATTATTACCAGTACTAATTACTAGCTATGTCTTTAAGCAATTCCTTTCACCTTTCTGAGCCTCAGTTTGTATAACTGTAACCTAGGATGATAAACCATCTAGCTTGAGGTGTAAAGTGCCCCCAAACAATGTCAAATCAGTCAATAAGATTAATAGCTGCTATTCTCAATATTCTACTATAATAATGCATAATGGTGAGGTGAAAAGAATAGAAATCTGGAGACCTCAGTCTTAGCTCTGCTACTTGAGATGTCGTTTAGCCTTCCTGGCCTTGGTTTTCTTATCTGTCAGATGGGAGTAAATCGAGACTGCTAAGAGGGACAAACTGATGTATTTTAGAAGTGTATAAACATAGAAGGTAAAGCAACAATATTTGGGGAAATAAAATGAATTTGTGTATTTAATCACATATTACGTATATTTTATACTATATGTAAAGTTCAAGGTAATTTAAAGCAAGAGTATTTCCCCCACACCTACAAATAAATAAACTGAGACACAAGGATAAGAATCATGCCTGTTATAAGGAAATGGGAAAAGTGAAGAGCAACAGAATACCAAGAGGAATTTAGTATAATATGAGTTTTCTTCTCTGGAAAGAAGAGAAAAAATAGGAAAGAACAGAAAGTAGTCTTCTGAAATTCCTGATAAAAAGATGCAAACTATCTTTGAGGGCCAAGAATATGGAAGAGAACCTTAAAGTGAAGCCAAGTAATCCAACATGCATGCATTTATAGTCATTTATTAAGGACCCTGAGTACTGAGCCAAACACTGTGGGACAAACCAAAAAAAGAATAAGGTTATTATCTGTTCTCAGGAATTATAGTCTCATTGGAGAGATCAGACCTATACCCAGGAAAAAAAATTGGGGGGCGAGAGTAAAGGATGAACCATGCCTGGCTATGACAGTGGTTAATGCTGGGGGGGGAAAAAGAGGAAGGGTTTCCAAAGGCAGTGTAGTAGATCTTCATTATAACTGTAATTATTATTTTCAAGGATCTGATGCAATATGTCATAATGCTAAGATTTTATTAAAACAGGTAGCATTTCTATTCTCCATTCATATGTATATATTTAGTAAAATTACTTTAAAAATAAGAGAGAGAATAGTGAGTGAACATCATATGGCTGGTACCAAGTGTGAATGGTATTAGAAATCACTGGGACAGTGGTCACTCTGGGCTGCTGGTGAGGGAAGGCAGGTGGGAGAGGAGAATACAGCAGGTCAGAAGATGGGTAGGAGTCTGATGCAAAGAAAGGAGGAAGAAAAGGAGACCTGCTCAGAGCTCAGAAAAAATGATGACGTAAAACTGTTAGGTCCCTCTGGGGAGGTCTTCTGATACCTCAGAGGAGAGGCAGTGATGGACAGAATATGAAGAGAATAGGTTACAATGCACAGATGTTTGCTCTCTCCATTAAGGTGACTTAATGGCCAAGAGCAGAAGCTCCTCACTTAGAGAAGATAATCTGGATGGTGATGTTTTCAGAGTTTATGGAAATTAACCCTGTAGAGATAGGGCTTGTAATCTGTGGTTCATGGTTGGGCCTCCAGGCTGGAGAACTTTTGGAAGTCATTTTATGACTGTGTGCAATACTCCAAGGAAAAGGACTATAACTCTTATGATGTTCTCAAATAGGTATGTGACCCCAAAAGTTTAAGAACCACTGGTATAGACAGAGTATACTTTGACGTTGGCAAAGGTTGCCCCCAAAACTTTTATTAACTGAGTCTGATTTCTTCAGCTGGGTTGACCATCACTAGAGGACAAGAAGTACCTCAGAGAGGCAGGAGGTAGCAACATTTGCATCAATAGGCAAGTGCCCGGTTCCTAGACCTCTCAGAAATGGCTGAAACTTTGCTCTAACCCCTTATCATCTTCAAAAAAAGAAGGTATTGCCCTTCCATATTATTCCCCAGAAAAACAGAAATAAGTATGCTCTATTTTATCTCCATTTGGGACTTCCTTAAGGGGGGGGGGGGGTCACCAGAAAAAAGCTGTATTTCAACACTTCGAAGTTAAAAAAAACAAAAACAAAAAAAAAAACTGACACAAGGTCAACATCAGAGTTCAGCTCTCTAGGTCACACTGTCTTTCTGGTTTATATCCCCACATTTCTTGGAATTTGTAACCGACATTTAAATTAATTCTTATGGACTCTGCACTTTGAGGTAAATTTGATTGTAAGCAAAAATAACTTCAAAAGTCTGAAGTTCTTACTCCCTTTTGGTCCCTAACCACCCAAAAGATGTTCTGTCATCCCCCAAACCCTGGAACGTCTTCCCAGAAAGTGAGTTAAAGTGACATTTTTGTTTATTCCCGTTTTCACTGTAGTTACTGATTAACAACTTTTGGTTTCCTTGCTTCTCACATCTTTGTCCTTTTACCTTGCAAATGAGTTTTAAATAGCACCAGAGCCAATTATAAAACAATGTAAAATTCAACAACTGTTCATAATAAGACCACTTGGAATTAAAGCACAATTTTTATTTGAGAATGGGCCAAATTCCTCAGACCAAAAAAAAAAAATCAAAATGTGGCTTCTTAGACATTTCTACAAGTTTATTATGATGGTGGAACTAATCAATAAACCCTTCTACATTACCTATTTTTAGTTTCAAAACCAGTTATAAAATCAACTGAGTTAAACTCGATTAAATTATTTAATAGTCTTTTTTATCTGGCTCTGAAGCAGTGTTTGCAATACACGTATAATAGAACTTCACAAAATGGTTAAACAATTACAATACTCTAGAAGAATGATTCCTAAGTGCACAAACACATTAAAAATCCTCTGTTCAGGCCAGGTTGCTATATTCTAAATTCTGAATACAGTGTGACCTTGCTTCCCTTAGAGACCCTCTGGAATTTGGCTCTTATTTCTGCTTTTTCTCTGCCAAGCATATAGAATGAATTAGGTGAAGCTCTGTTACAAACGCACCCCACCCACAATGGTTTCCCATAGAGAGCTGCATGTTTTAAAACCCACAGTTTAACTTAAATGTAAAAATGGTTCTGCTTTCAAACTTGAGTTTCACTTCCCTTTTGAGTCTATTTGCCTTTTTTTCTCTTCAGTCCAATTTTACTTCCCAGTGAGAGAATAAAGTAAACAGGAAACCTAAAGTAAACAGCCTAAATGCCTATTTGTAGTCTTTTAATTCCAGGTATTCACACACCAAGGGGGCCTTTCAATCTCACTGCTGATGCAAATAAAGAAGGACACATCAGGAGCTTCCTTAAATGTCATTTTACCTTTGGTTCCCAGAGTCCATCTGAGCCCCTTGAGGCACACAGCAAAACCCACTGATAGGCAGGGCCCAGGGGAGCTGCTCCTTATGGACTGAATGACAAGACTCTCCAGCCTCATTTTCTGCTCTCTTGTCCCCAGCCCCTTCTTTTTTATCACGGCTACTTCTATTCCAGATGTTTAGTACACTCTTGCTGCTCTAATTTTCATCTGTTGAGGAAAGCATCTCATGAATTAATTTACTAGAAGGTGTCGAGCATGCAAAGGAGAGAACGTGGGTTTACAGGCAGACCAACTAGGGGCTCAGATCTCAGCTCTACAATTCACTCATGAAAAAGAGTACTCAAGAAGGTTCCTCAATCTCTCTGAGGCTTGGATTCTGCATTTGTAAAATGGGGAAAACACAAGATTGCAAGGGGAATGTGCATGCCAAGTGCATGGCCCAGATTCAGTATTCAGTAAATTCTAAGATGTTCTCCTCCTTTCCTACATCCAGACTTACACCTCTCAGAAGGATCTGTCTTATAAAGTAGGCAATATGAAGAGAGCAAGTATTAACTGGAGACAAGGAATTTCCAAAAGAGGGATTTGGTCCTCAGCACCTAGCCTGGGGAGATGTTCTGGGGTATCACCATGCTTTCCCCATCATGCTGTTCGATACCGTGCTGAGGGTGATGTTCAGAAGGGAGAATAAACATTTCCAAATTTCTGAACTTCTAAACAAAATTAATTCTAAGTTCCTATTTTTCAATGACTAGCTTCCCAGTCATGGAAGAAAACTGCTGTGCCTCTGCAGATAGGTTTTATTTTATGCAGTAAGTATGTTTTAGAAAAGCTGTACAATTTAAACTGTTATAAAGGTAATATTTTCCATATTTGTTTTGTGACCATTTTCTTTATTTGTTTAATAATTGACGTTGTCTGATGCTAAATTTGGACTACGTATCTAAATCCCGCATCAGTGTGCTTGGGACCATTTGGGTTCTTAGGCAATTTTAACATCCTTTTATAGTGGGAGGATTTTAAAAGATTGCACAGAGTTGTGTACGTTCACCCAGCTCACTTTATACATACTCTGTATTGGAAGAGACGATTCTTTCAACCTATTCTTTATATCTATTTCTATATCCATATTAGATTGCAACATCTCCCCCTCTACATTCTGCATTCTCCTTTTGTCCTCTTCAGGGATTCTGGAAGCCAGAGCAACATTCACCAAAAAGGATGTTTCCCCACTCATAGAACAGAACCTTATGGATAGAAAGTTCATACACACATGGATACACATACAGATTCATACACAAATGCACATAAAAAAGAATGAATAGCAAGAAATGCTTAATACAAGCTAGCAAATTTTCTGGTTTAGTGGTAGATTCCACTCTAAATATATAATGACACTCCTGTCTAAACCAGTAGTAACTAATTAATGGCCTGAACTGTTAATGCCCCTTCCAACTGAGAAGAGACTTCTCTTGTCATGAGAATGCTTCTGTATGATTGCTTGAAATATACTCTTTTCTCTGATCTTAAAACTCATTTTTAAGAATTTCTCTGAGCTACAGAATGATGACAAATAATTCCTGTTCATCTTTCTTTCTCATGAAGTGATGGTGAGTTTCTTGAGGCCAGGGACTGTGGCAAAATGAACTTTGCATTCCCAGCACTCGGCAGAGTGCCATTCAAGAGCCTCTGTATGCAGGCAATATGTCTGCCTTCAGGATTCAGCAGTGAACGCTAGAGACAAGGCTCTTGGCCCCCTGGGTTTAGCACCAGGGAACAAATACACAAATAAATATGTAATTATATATTGGAATAAGTGCTCCAAGGAAAAAGAAGGTGCCATGAGAGAGTATGACAAGGGAAACCTAATTTAGACTAGAAGGCGAAGTCAGAGCAAGCTTCTCTAAAAAGGGCCACATTTATGTGGAATCTTGTTTTTTTCTTCTTGTGGCTGCGTTGGGTCTTCGTTGCTGCGCGCAGGCTTTCTCTAGTTGCGGCGAGCGGAGGCTACTCTTCGTTGCGGTGCGCGGGCTTCTCATTGCGGTGGCTTCTCTTTGTTGCGGAGCACGGGCTCTAGGTGCACTGGCTTCAGTAATTGTAGCTCCTGGGCTCTAGAGCGCAGGCTCAGTAGTTGTGGCGCACTGGCTTAGTTGCTCCGCGGCATGTGGGATCTTCCCGGACCAGGGCTCGAACCCGTGTCCCCTCTATTGGCAGGCAGATTCTTAACCACTGCGCCACCAGGGAAGCCCCTATGTGGAATATTAAAGCTGAAAGGATATAGGCCCTAGAGTGGGAAGGAGTGCTACTCAAAGGAAAAATGAAAAGGGGTTGGTGTGGCAAGAGTACAGCCCCTGAATGTGGGGAGAGGGAGGGGCAAGGAAGTGCCAATGAAGGCAAAGAGGCAGGAAGGGACCAGGGTGTGGGGGTCAAATGAAAGATTTTATATTGTGTCCTAAGGGCACCTGAGGCCACTGGAATGTTTTAAGCAAAAAAAAGTGAAAAGATCTGATTTTTGCTTTTAAAGTATTACTCTGGGATGTGATGAGGTGCAGAGGGAAAGAGTAGAAGGAGACACTGACAGGGCACTGTGGCCATCCAGATGAGCAATGAGCAATGACCAAGGCTGGGACCAGGCTAGTGGCAGTGTGGCTAAAAAGAAGGAGGTGGATTTGAGATATATTTTGAGATAGAATCAGCAGGACTTGGGGATGAATTAGAAAGGGTGGAATGAGGAGAGGATGGAAGATTATTCCTAGCTTTTTGACCTAAATAAAAAACGGATAAAGGTGGTGTTTTCCAGATGAAGACCAGAGCAGGAGCTGATTTAGGTGAGTGGTAGGGAGGGGTAGGGAACTTTGCAGGGATACGACAATAAATGTAATGACCTTCACAACATGGGAAGTGAGCAGGATAGAGATCCCAGTCTCATTATAGAGAGAGAAAATAGGCTCATAGAAGTAAAGCAACTAATCCAAGGTCAAACTGCCCTAAGTGGTACAACAGAGTCAAGAACCCAGATTTTGCTGCCACTGTTGTGGTTGTTCTTGTTTTGAGCACTAATCTAGTCATTCCTACTACACTGTTCTCGGGTTCTCTAGCAAGAAAAATGTTTGAATGTGTTGTCAAATAATTGTCAATGATTTTAAGCCATTGATGTGTTTTGCCATTCTAGTAATTGAAGATTTTATCATCTGCCAGACCAAGTACAACCCTTACTAAATAAGTCCATAATGTTTACTGTATTTGAGTTTTGAAACCCAGAATCACTGTTTTTTTCCTTAAACTGCTACAGAAATAGTTCTAGAGTATTTATTCACCAAGTTTTCACTTAAGACATCAAAATTTAATTTATGTTAATTTAACTGTTTTTAAAAAAAACTGTGGATAATACAGAATATTTTCAACATCATGAAATTATATATTCATAAGGTGTATAAAATCAATATATCTGACTCTCCCAGAAACTATTTGCTTTTGAAACCCAAACTGAATAACTGAAATATATCACAATCAGGTAGTAGGTGGAGACGATCTGGAGGGGAATAATAGGCATGGTATAGGGATAGGTGCTATATGTATACATATAGTTATTTTTTTTAATAATCTCAGCTTTGGTTTGTTTGTTTGTTTGTTTATTTATTTATGGCTGTGTTGGATCTTCATTGCTGCATGCGGGCTTTCTCCAGTGGCGGCGAGCGGGGGCCACTCTTCGTTGCAGCGCGCAGGCTTCTCATTGAGGTGGCCCCTCCCTCTGGGGAGCACGGGCTCTAGGCACAGGCTTCAGTAGTTGTGGCTCGCAGGCTCTAGAGCGCAGGCTCAGTAGTTGTGGCGCACGGGCCTAGTTGCTCCACGGCATGTGGGATCCTCCCGGACCAGGGCTCGAACCCGTGTCCCCTGCACTGGCAGGCGGACTCTCAACCACTGCGCCACCAGGGAAGCCCTGTATACATATAATTATTAAACAAGTGATCTTCTCATCTACTTTCCCTCTCTGGGTCCATCGTTTCCCACTTATTTCCTGGCATCTGGCACAGGACAATGCCTTTCTGCACTCAGTTCCCTTTGGTAAAGGAGCTGAGAATATGGACTAATTCCTTGTTTATGGAAATTATTTCCAGTAATTAAGATATTAAAATTAGGCTTTATATTGGATAATTATCTGCACAATTGGAATGATATTAGATAATCAATGCTTATCCTCAAAATGAAGTGCTGATACTGTTCTAATATTGAAGTTTTATGATAAAAATCTGCCACCCACTGCAGAAACATTGAGAATTGGGGTCTTTAATCCTTTCTAAAATAGGATAAAAAATTGGGTATTTAAAATATCTCTAATATCTCTACTTTGTTTTCTCTTTCTGAATAAAACAGAAATCCAGTCTCAAGATTCTGCCTAATGAGGCTGGGAATTCTAATCCCCTGGGAGGGTCTCTGAGACTGCACAGAGAGGGGCATGCAGGCAGGAGGTCTTTATATGCTCTGCCTTAATGAGTACTTCTCAGCAAGTTCATTACAATTTAATTTCATCTTTATTTTTGTTCCTATGCAGAACAAGAGAAGAGCAAGTCAATGAGAAAACTCCTTTATTGAAATTAGTTGGATTTTTTATTGGATTTGGTTATTGCTTTCAAGGAACTATTTCTTGACATTTAAGCTAAAAGTGTATGTTATTGCTTCACCTCTGGTACATTAAGATACATATGATGGTCAGACACCAACATGCAAAGGTTCTTACTCAGAGCACCCCTGTTCTCTAGTTTTTTTTGTCCCAGTGATGACTGGTCCTAAATTAATTTCATGTATGCAAGGTCACTATTACCTCCATTTTTGTGTTTTATCTAGTGAGCTAAGCACCACAGAGACAACTTCTTTTTTATTTTCCCTTTAGTTCCTCTGGCTGGTCTTGGACTAATAAACAAACAAACAAACAAACAAATCCATAAATGCTCTCACACTTCTTTTCCCTTGTAACCAGATTTCACTGCCTATCCTAACGACCTCCTCCACACTAGACAATTTAATGTTGCTCATTTCTAATAGTAAAAAGTTATCGTTTATGACAACCTCAAATTCAAGAAAATTAACATTCCTGAAAACTCTTACATATTATCCTCAGATGGAGTACATGAAATTGTGGCCATAGCTATGAAGAACAGCCATAAGGCAGACTGATTCATAGCATCCAACGAGTTAATTAAAAAACAAAGACACCAAGAACATACACGATTATGTTCAGCCTGGCTTTGCCTACTCAGTTTCAGTCAGGGACCATGACTTCTTTCAAATAACCTCAGTTTATTTTTGAAAAAAGAAAAAGAAAAAAAAAAAAATCCTGTCTTTGGACAGGATATGGGGGAGGAGTTAAGGGGTGATGTTTTACACATGCACATCTGGATACAGTCCAATTATTTCCCTTAAACATTCCCCCAGTTGTTTTCATTTTGCTCCATGCTTTGGCATTCATAAATTTGTGAGACTGTGTGTCAGCAGTCTGCAGGCCTGGAGCTGGGCACTACTTTAATAGCAAGACAGCTACAAAACAACTCTATAGAGAAATACATTCACATTTTTAAGAAGGAAAGCACAGACACATATTTCATTTCTGTTTAATACAGTGGCACTGACATTGTGCATAAAGAAAGTAGTATAATCTTTCAGAGAACTGCCCTACTAGCAAGATGTATATATGAACTCAACTGTTCTAAAGCATAAGAATGGATTCAACAAGAGTACAATGGAGAGTCTGTGGCTTGGCATTGTGTGCCTTGTTTTCATCTGATCGTTTTGAAAGGAGTGTCAACAGAGTGTGTTCCTTGTCTTGGAAATGCACCAACAATTAAAATCACCTTTGCCAAAAGAACAAATTTATCTTAGAAATGATGGAAAAGCACCTTTTTAAAAACTGTATTTTGAGAAATCTCACATGCTTTCAAAACTACTGTTAGAGACTAAATGTTTGTGTTCCCCAGAATCCATATATTGAAATCTAATCCCCAGTGTGATGGTATTAGGAGGTGGGGTCTTTGGGAGGTGATTAGGTCATGAGGGTAGAGCCCCACTGAATGGGATTAGTGCCCTTATAAAAGAGATCCCAGGGAACTCCCTCACCCCTTCTGCCATGTAAGGACACAGAGGGAAGACAGCTGTCTATGAACCAGGAAACAGGCCTTACCAGACACTGAACTTTCTGTGTCTTGATCTTGGACTTCTAGCCTCCAGAACTCTGAGAAATAAACTTCTGTTATTTATAAGCCACCCAGGCTTTGGGTTTTGTTATAGCAGACCAAACACACTAAAACAACTACTATACGAAAAATGAAACTTGAAACCACTTGTCCTGATGTTTGGACTTCACAATCTAGATTATGAGCCAAATGAAGGAAGATCTGTGTTCCTTAGAGCCTGGCATTGCAGCTGGTTGACAATGAAAAAATGATTTTTAAATGTTGGCAACTGGATAACTTATCCTTGTTTGATGTAATCTTACATTACATTCATGACTAGGAAACAAACCTATCAGACATTATGATCTTTTCACAAGTAAACAACACATGCCACAGGTGGACAAATTTCCATGCACGTATATAACCCAGCAGAGTATTCTGGGTCACAGTTCTAGGATTGGTAATATCACTATGGGAAGCATATGGGCAGCTTCTCTTTTAACTCTCCACAAAAACACACAACCACTGGAGAAGTATGCAGCATTCCTCTGGGTAATAATTAGGGCTCAAATAAGCAGTATGATTTCCCTGCAGAAAAAGGAAGGAAACTTTTTATACTCTCCTGCTTTCCTCAGTTATGCTATATGATGAGAAGTTTTACCTAAACCAAACTATAATCCACAATAAACTCAGATACATAAGCAATAAGATGTATTGCAGTTATTGCATTGGATCCAGTTGTCCTTAGACTATTTATCTATCAGAATCCTTTTTATGTAGATGTTATTTGAAGTTTGCTGAGAAAATCACACCCCCTCCTTTACCCTCCATTTCCTCTGCAGTAAAATGAGGTGAAAAAAATTAGGCCTATCTTTTTCACAGGGTGATGATGAGGATCAAATGAATGAGATAAAGGATAGCAAGAAAATCAGTAAATCATGAAGCATAAACAGATGTTGGATTCCACAAAACATCACTACCATCTTATCCTCTACTCATGGCTCTATATTAAAAACCCCAAATATATAATAGCTTATCCTTTACATATATTAGGTTACTGATAAAATTCCTGCATGGCAAACTGTCATGTGTTCATGCTGAAGGTGAGAGAGATCTGGTGAAAGAGACAATGCCGCTGTGAAAACAATGCAAATTAGACTCAGAGACATGATATGATATTGATACAATATTTACAGATACAATTATGTTTTAACTAAGTAAACTGATTTTCATTGCCTAAGTTTATATCTAAATAACTGTGGTGCTCTAGTTGCAGATTCAAATCTCTGCTACATACACCATGGGCAAAAAGCTAATGAATCTCTCAGAGCCTTAGTTTCCTTATATATAAAAAGGTAATAACACCTCCTGAAAGGTTACTGTGAAGATTTAGAGGTGAGATATGAAGAAGTATTTCTCACATAGTGACCCGATACTTACTAGTTATATCTAAAAAATTATTGAATCCATATTTCCAAAACTATGTTGGGAAAATAAGTCCAGAATTAAATAAGGCTGCAAACAATCCAAATGCAAATGATTAAACAGAGCATCATTAAAATATATATATTTATAAATATTGCCCATACACATATTTTTCTTAGACAGTTCATATAATTTATACAGAAGCTGAAATAAACCACAACAAAAACTTCTCTGTCTCCTTTCATTATTAATTAATTAATAATAATTAAACATTATTTTAATAGAATAATACTTCCAATCGTTTTCATAATGATGGTAAACATAATTAATACTTAAATGATCCTTTACTTTTTCAAAGCATGGTCATATCTATTATTTTATTTTGGTTTCCTGAATGACACAGTGAGAGTACTAATATCACACTAAATTCTACATCTGATTAAAACCTAGTGGGAATAACAACCTGTCAAAATTGAGACCCAGCAGGACTAGTCAGAAAAGCTTTGCAAGACCACCAATTACCAAATTCCACCTCATAACACATAAACCAAAGGTCACAGATGACAATCAGGCACCACTAGTAATAAACAAAAATTCCAAATTCCAGTCCAGACAGGGGATGCTTTATATTAATGCAAAATTAGAGGTGACAATCTAAAAGTAGACTCCACAAACCAACTATTTCAGTAATCAATCCTCAAGTCTAGTTTTATTCAAAGTACACACTGATAACTACTATTAATGTCCTGTATTTACCGTATATCACCCAGCACTCAAAACACTCCTTATATCTTGGGCTAGAAGGAGATTGCTACTTTTGTTCTGTTTTATGGACTGAGACATAAAGTGATGTAGCCATGCCCAGGGAGCTGGAAGAATGACTTAGAGTCTGCTGATTCCATTTCATCTCCACAAGGTCCCCCCTTAAACCTCTGCAATCTGGCTCCTATCCTTACCATCATATTGACAATGAAATCCTAAATATCACTGATGATCAACTAATGATCAAACCCAGTGACCTATTCTTACTTCTCATTGATATCTCCTAAACATCAATTTGATGCTACAGTAAACCAGGATGTTTCTTTCTCTCTCTCTCTCTCTCTTGCCACCATTATGACTGGCACTATTTACTATCTTGTTTCTCTAGCTGCTTCATCTCTGTTCATCTTTGTTCATTCCCAGTCCTTGTGAATTCTCCACAACTTACTGATCAACCTCCTTCTCTTCTCTCCTGTCATCTTCACTAGTACTATATATATAAAATTCCTATGGTACTCTCAGAATTTCACACAGACCCTAACACACAGTAAATACTCAATAAATATTTTGGAGTAAATGACTCTCAATCTCTGGACACCTTCTCAAGATTTAGATTTATTTTTTATCACTAATGTTTTGGACCCAAAATCAAATTGTTTTTATTTTTATCTGACCGTTACACTCAGTGAGTACATTAAGAAACATATCAAGAAAAAAATCCTATGAAAATAATGATGTTTACCATAGGGCAACGCTGAGGATGCATGTACCTTTTAGGATGACCCAAGGAAGACATTCCTCTCAGTCTGTTTTAGTCCTATCGGTACTGAAACCATGCTATCATCGGCATTTCCTCTGGGGTGGCTGTAAGAACACTTAGAGTCAAATTGCTTAGGTCTCTATACATGCCATTGTGTATCTTGTAACATTATTATATCCCTTGCTCTTACTGTCTCATGTCCCAGTTTCATCTCTCACTTACCCTACATTTCTAAGCCCCCACAAGGCAGGTAATGAAATCCTTTATCTTAAATTTCTTTTTGAGCATTTTCACCTATCCAGCTTAATTTCAGAGAGAATAAGAAACTTTCAAAAACTGGTTCTTATTTTAAATATCCCAGTTTCAGAATTATACCATTGTTCTCTTAAACTCAAAACACACCATCTTCCACTTCTCAATTTCCCTTTCCCTTGAGTCCGTTCAGTCACCAAGTACTACTGAGTTTCTTTTGAAGTTTTACCTGTGTTCTTTCCTTTTCCTTCTTAAATTCATAGCCCTGGAACAGGCTTTCATTGCTATATCTAATTTTACTATCCCTAATATTACTATATCTATTTTTCTTCCCTCCAGTCTCCCCTTTCTCTAACATATCCGACCCCACAAATTTTGCTATTGCTTTGAGTTGGTCACTTCCCAGATCAAAAACTTTCAAGGGTTCCCTACTGAGCAGTCAATTAGGATAGCATTCAAACCTTCAACAATCTCTCCTCAACCCACCATTTCAACTCTGTATAGTTGTCCTTTGGTGCATAGAGAATTGCCCCCAATCTAAGCACCTTAAAATAATATATGTTTATTATCTCATAGTTTCTGTGGGTCAGGAATCTGTGATTGGCTTAGCTAGGTGATTCTGGCTCAGGGTCTCCCATGGATTGCAATCAAGCTGCTGGCTGGAGCTGCAGTCATCAGAAGGTTCAACTAGGGGAAGATCTGCTTTCAAGGTCACTCACATGGTGAATGACACCTCTCATTTCCTTGCTGGCCACTGGCTGGAAACCTCAGTTCCTTGACCTGTGGGCCTCTCCATAGGCTGCCTGCTGTGTGTCCTCATGACATGGCAGCTGATCTCTCCCACAGTGAGTGATCCAAGAAAGAGAGAGCCCAAGACTGAAGCTGCAGTCTTTTATAATCGAATTGCCTCAGAAGTGATATACCTTCACTTCTGCCGTATTCTGCTGGTCACTGTATTGGTTTCCAATCACTGCTATAACAAATTACCACAAACTTGGTGGCTTTATGTGACACAAATTTATAGTTCTGGAGATCAGAAGTCTAAAATGAGTCAGCAGGACTGCATTCCTTTTGGAGGCCCTAGGGGAGAATCCATTTCCTTTCTTTTCCAGCTTCTATAGGCCACCCGTATTCCTTGGCTTGTGGTCCTTTCCTCCATCTTCCTCCAAATCCAGTAAGTAAGGTACAATCCTCTCTCCTCTCTGACCTCTGCTTCCATCCTTATATCTTCTTTCTAACACTAAGTCTACTGCCTCCCTCTTATAGGGACCTGTAATTATATTGAGTTCACCCAGATAATCGAAGATAATTTCCCCATCTCAAAATCCTTAACTTATGCACAAATCACATATGCAAAGTCCCTTCTGCCATATAAGATAACATATATACAGGTTCTAGAGATTGGGGCATGCACATCTTTGGGCTGGGAGGGTAGGGGAGGGAGTTTATTGAACCTACCATAGTCACACAGATCAACCCTGCTACAGTATGGGAGGGGATTATACAAGGGTGTGTAGAGAGATCATTGGGGACTGTACCACAAAACCTGTCTGCTACTTTTTCCCCACCTTGAACACACTTTTATCTTTTATTTTATTTATTTATTTAATTTGGCTGCATTGGGTCTTCGTTGCTGTGTGTGGGCTTCTCATTGCGGTGGCTTCTCTTGTTGTGGAGCATGGGCTGTAGGCACATGGGCTTCAGTAGTTGCAGAACGTGGGTTCAGTAGTTGCGGCACACGGGCCTTAGAGTGCGTGGGCTTCAGTAGTTGTGGTGCGTGGGCTCTAAGGCACGCAGGCTCAGTAGTTGTGGCTCGCGGGCTCTAGAGCGCAGCCTCAGTAGTTGTGACACACGGGCTTAGTTGCTCTGCAGCATGTGGGATCTTCCCGGACCAGGGTTCAAACCCATGTCCCCTGCATTGGCAGGCAGATTCTTAACCACTGCGCCAGCAGGGAAGTCCCCTTGAACACACTTTGATCCTTTCAGCGGGACCTGTCCTTTTTGCTTATCATTAAAATATATCTTATGGGTGATAAAGCAAATATTGAAAAAAAGTCAACGGTAGTGGTAAAGGGCATACTGGTACTCACTGTAAAATTCTTATACCTTTTGAATGTTTGAAAATTTTCGTAATAAAACAGGAGAAAAGTACACCTCAGCTCCCATCTCATTCATGCAATCTTCTTTACCACTATTAGTTCTCAGAGGATTTTCTTTCCTCCAGTCTCTTATTTGTACTTATTATGTATATTACTCCCTTGGTTTCAAATAACATGGATTTTCTAACATCACTGAAATTATATATATGAATGGAAACTTCCATATGATACTGTTAGATCTTCAGGAAATAAGGTCTACACCTTACATATTGACTCAGTTTTTCCCAAGGCACAACCTGTAACTATAGTTAAGTACTCAATAATTATTAATGAGTAAATCATTATGAATAAGATTTGAGTAACCAAATATATGAGTTACCTGCTATGTTTAGTTTTTATCACTTTTAAAATTAAAGAGGAAAATCAAGGTATACACACAATGGGTAAGAGGATTGTTGTTTGCAAATAAGGATAGTACTGTTTCACAGTCAGAATATTGTTGTTTTTCCAAAAGTGGGAATACATTTGTGCTGATCCAGTCATAATCTTTACCATATCTCCTGCATAAGCAATGACAGCAATTTGGAAGATATCTGAGCAAAGTCAGGAGAGAGTGTATGGCAATGAAACAGATAGATTGTTATTGTGAATATAATTCCCTGGCAGTTGTCTTATCAGAATGCAGCATGCTTTAATGAACTGCATTTACTCCATGTGGAAAAAGATAATAATTTTTTAAAAATCAGTACTTCCACAACTTGATGCTGATCTCGCTATTAATGTGTCTCTTCTTCTTCTTTTTTTTCTTTTCGTTTTTAAAATTTATTTATTTTATTTATTTATTTTTGGCTGCATTGGGTCTCTGTTGCTGCGCACGGGCTTTCTCTAGCTGCGGTGAGTGGGGGCTACTCTTCGTTGTGGTGCTCAGGCTTCTCATTGCGGTGGCTTCTCTTTGTGGTGGAGCACGGGCTCTAGGCACGTAGGCTTCAGTAGTTGTGGCCCGCGCATTCTAAAACACAGGCTCAGTAGTTGTGGCGCATGGGCTTAGCTGCTCCACGGCATGTGGGATCTTCCCGGACAAGGGCTCAAACCCGTGTCCCCTGCATTGGCAGGTGGATTCTTAACCACTGCACCACCAGGGAAGCCCAATGTGTCTCTTTTTGAAAGAAATAAAGCAATTTAGATAAGTGGTCCCTTTCTGAGCCTTGTTGTGATATCTCATTAAGAAAATGGTATAGCACAGTGAGCTCAGCTCAGTGCTCTGTGATGACCTAGATGGGTGGGATGTGGGGGGGGAATGGGTGGGAGGGAGGTCCAAGAGGGAGGGGATACATGTATACATATAGCTGATTCTAACACAACACTATAAAGCAATTATACCCCAATAAAAAAAGAAAGAAAATGCTTATTAATATCCATAATGAATGCTTATCATAAGTACCTTTACTATCAGAGAATAAACCTGGAACTCAGCAATATCTTTCACCCATTTATGAAAACACAAAACAAAATAAAAAATTAAATTATCTACTTGCAGTCTATGAGCCATCCATAGGATAGTCTACCAACCCTTCATCATTAGACATTGCTCTTTCCAGATACCTTAGCACACTTTCTCTGATATAAGGTAAATTAACAAGTAATATTAAACACTACGAAAAGGAAACATTAAGCACAACACCAACTCTAAGTATAACACACTAAGGAATTTGTTCAAAAATGTCAGCCAAGGAAGATAAATCACCAAGGTGTAACTTGTCAGTCCCTTCTAAACCAAACAGTGAAAATCAAGAGTTGGTATCCAAGTCTCAGCTGCTGCCAAGGAAAAAAGTGTTTTCAGCCTCAAATCTTCTCCATTCACTTATGGACATATTTATTTCAAAATAGAGCATATTCATGTAACAATGGGCCCACAGTTAAGCAGGAAAGGTCTTAAAACCTTGTATTGAAAACTTAAACTTACGCTCCATTAATTTATATTTCCTTCCTGAGTTGGTGGACTCAAGCCCAGAAAAAAAGAAAAAAAAAAAAAACCCTCATTTTATACTCAATCATCAAATTTGTTTAAGGTTCAACTATAGTACTTATAAGAAATATTCTCTAATATTTGAAAGCATAATAGCTTCCCTTCATTTTCCATAGAGCATACGTTATAAAGAATTGCATCATTTTAAATATTTCTAGTCAGTAAAATCAATAGATCTAGTTTTTCTTAGAACATAAGCTTATGGCACCACTATTGCCTCATCATGATTTCAAGTTCAGCATTTAAGACGCTAATTTCCTCTGAGGTATGTGGACTCTAAATACCGTCATGCTGGCTTGGTCCTGGACATATGATCCAGAAGACGTAAACTGTAGGTATCTCCACTTAAAGGTGAATACTTTTTTATATTCATTTTGCAAATATAAAAGTGTAGGCCTAGCAAATTTAATGAAGATTAAACCTTTGAAAGACAAACATGAATGCTATGAATTATCTTAACAGTAAACTCTCAACTTTAAGACTTTTAATCACAAGTAAATCTAACCATAGTTTTATTCCTTTTTAATTTATCTTGAAATCATTCCTTGGTATAATACTTCTCCCTGGCTAGCTTCAGGATTAAAAGCTCTCTTTTGAGACTAAATTCTGCATTTCCAATTGGACATCTTTGCCTGGATGGCTCACACATTTGTGAATCTCAATTTATCCCAAACTAAAGTAATTATTATCCCTAACATTCCTATCACTTCCTCGATTCTCTGTGTGGTTACTGATACTGCCATTCTGCCCATTTTCTTAAGCAAAAACCTTGGAATCAGCCCTGTCCCTTCTCTCTCTCAGCTTCCTCATCCAATGGCTAAATCAAAAGTTTGTCAATTCTACCACTTTAATACCTCTCTTTCTTCCCTATCTCTCTGTCATCACTCTCAGTGCCTTAGTTCTGGCATCCATCATCTTTCACACAAATAACACTCACTTCTTAAATGTTCTCTTTATGTCCAGTTTTCCCCCATTTCAGTCCATCCTCTACATATCTACTAGAATAATGTCTCTAACACACAAGCCTGACCAAATTGTTTCCTTGCTCAACCCCTTCAAGAGCTCTCCACTACCTGTAACCGTGGCTCACCATCTTTTTACATGCATAGCTGTATCCTTCTCTATACTGAATCACACAGTCCACAACTCAGCTTAAGGCTGACAGATAGCAGCAGAATAGCATGTATTCACAGATGTAGAAAAATGAATAAGTGAAGTCTTAGAAGCCCACCTATGAAGGTGGTCTTCCTCACTGAGAAGCAGGAGCACGCCAGCTATGAACCACTTACCAGAAGGAATGAGTTTCAGCTCTTTAGCAGGCTCACTACCCTGCTCCCCTTTACATTCCACACACGTTTCCCATCATTCTTCTCAAGGCACCTTGTTTATTTCTTCAACAAATATTTATTCATTCATAAATAGCAGGCACCTCTTATTCGCCAGGCCCCAGGTGCTGTTCTGCAGTCACATGTAAAGTTCCCTGAACATATCATTCTTTCATGCTCCCAAGCCTCTACACTTGAGATTATTTCTTATGTCTGGAATACAAATCCACATCCCCTCTTCTTAACCTTCCTCTACAATGGAGAGAATAAAGACTCAAGTGATGCTATTTACAGGATTTTTTTGGGGGGGTGCACTACCCTATTTATTTATATCTATCATCTGGATACAGAAATCAGCACAACTCAAGATGACTATATAATAAATATTGGTTAAGTCAATTTAACAAACACTGTTCAATACTGTCATCAGCCTAACTCTTCTGTCTAAGGTTGAAATGAGTACATTTTCCAAAATATGTTTGTATCTCCTCACTTGCCGCCGAGGAGAAGCTGGTACTGAGGTCTTGCAGAGCACTAACAGACAGTATATAGCTCCTCTACCCAACCATTTTAAATGGAGAATGACATATAAATAAGAATTTCAGAAAAAATATATATCCAATTTATTTCTCTTCCTTGTACATAGTCACACCCCACCCCAAGTGGTAAATTTTGACTCAGGTAACCTCAGTCTTATATTCTACTCATAAACCTTTATCATATAACATTAAATTCTATGTTTAAATAAAAAGTAATAAATTATTCACTACCATGATCATACTGACCTGAAAAAAATCGTTCTATTGTTTATGTTTCCAGAAAGTCAAAATAGCTTAACTTGAATTAAGAAGATAATACAGGGACTTCCCTGGTGGCGCAGTGGTTAAGAATCCACCTGCCAATGCAGGGAACAAGGGTTCGAGCTCTGGTCCGGGAAGATTCCCCATGCTGCACAGTAACTAAGCCTGTGCATCACAACTACTGAGCCTGCGCTCTAGAGCCCGCGCGCCTAGAGCCTGCGCTCTGCAACAAAGACAAGCCACCGCAATGAGAAGCCCGCGCACCACAACAAAGAGTAGCCCCCGCTCGCCGCAACTAGAGAAAGCCCACGCGCAGCAATGAAGACCCAACGCAGCCAAAAATAAATTAATTAATTAAAAAAAAAATTGACCTCTACAGTGTTTGCTGTGCTACCACGGTGCTAAGTGCTTGAATTTCCCTTCCATGAAATATTTAGAGTGGTTCAATAGACTCCATTTAAAAAAAAAAAAAAAAAAAAAAAGAAGATAATCCAGAATAAGTATGAGGGGAAAGAATCAATATCACTAGTTAATCATTATCACTTACAAACTCTCTTTTCTTTGAAATTATGTGCTGTTCCTCACAACTTCTTTTGGACTCATTAGAGCAATTGGAGGTATGTCCTTTGAGGCACAAAACTAATCAACCTCTATTTCTCAGAAGTTATGTTGAAAAGGAACAGAAATACCAGACCAGGATACAGAAAGAGACTGTGAATTCAGAGATGGGCAGAAGTTAAAATTCCAGATGAATAATAACATTACTATATTCCCAACAGTATAGAAATATCACCTGTTAGATCTTTTTCTAATTTTAGTTTAGCATGAAACGAAGACAGATCTGACATGATCCCTCGTAACTCAAAATTCAATTTTCCTTTTTTATGATTTGGTTACAAAAAAGGTATACTGCACCAGCCTTCTTCAAATGCAGACTCTAAGAATTAATTCATGTGAGGGTAGATGGCCAGACTCAAATATTCCCTAGCTCTTTCTGCCAGAAAACCAAAGCAAACAAGAACATTATGATGTTCCATTAATGAATTCTAAACAAATCACCCCAACGAGACCATCTTTAGAAAATAATTATAATAACACTGACAATGAAACCACCAATTAACAATGAAGTCCTTATCATATTCCAGGTGCTATGTTATGAGCTTTACATATATTAACTAATTTAATCCTATTTTCATTTACATTACAGATATGAAACTTAGGAGGTGCAGAGAGATTAAGGCCCTAGGTCTCACAGTTAGTAATGGCAGCCTAGCTCCAGAGTCAGCCCCATTCACCTCTACCCTCCCCGTTAGTTGTTAAAAGCTCAAGTCCAACACACCTCTTTTCAAATAGGAGCTTTGCCATTTTATTAGCTGTGAGGTGCCTGACCTCCCAAGTCTGTTTCCTCATCTATCAAGTGAGAATATTAATGGTACCTCCTCTTGAGACACTTATTATGAAGACATAAAAAAAATGCATTTAACATATATCAAATGCTTGATGTATATGAATTTAAACATAAATAGAACAAAACTAAAAAGCTCTCTAGTTTCTCTTCATGTGATACTCTTCTGCTGTCTAATCCTTCCTCTCTGAAAACATTTATGCAGAAGCTAATTTGCAGTACACAGATTTCTAGCTCCTTCCAAACCTGCTTCCTAAACATACTTAGAAAAAAATGCAACTAAGTTTATAAACAGAGCTGCAAGGGAATTTTCTTCTCATACTACAAAACAACGTATTACTGGATTTTGCTCTCAGTTCTTTGATGCTATAAAAACTGAAAGTCAAATTTCTTTAAAAGAGGAAAAGAAATTACAGGTATTTTATTTAAATATCACAACAAATAATTTCACAGTTATGGAAACTGATGTTCATATCAAATAACAACTAGTCCAATGTCACCCAGTCAGTAAATGGAATAATATGAGTCTATGTCCATAGCTGCAAATACTCTGTTTCTACTAAGTCAGGCTTATTCGTGAAGTTTTCTCTCAAGTCACGTAAGACCTTTCTTAAGTTTCTTCTTATCCCAAAATTCAAGGTAAAAATCTCCAGATTAACTTTCTATCCCCAAGACTCAAGTTAACTGGAATATTTTTTTTTTTTTTAATTTTATAGCTACTTTATTTATTTATTTATTTATTTATGGCTGTGTTGGGTCTTCGGTTCGTGCGAGGGCTTTCTCTGGTTACGGCAAGTGGGGGCCACTCTTCATCGCGGTGCGGGGACCGCTCTTCATCGCGGTGCGCGGGCCTTTCACTATCGCGGCCCCTCCCGTTGCGGGGCACAGGCTCCAGACGCGCAGGCTCAGTAGTTGTGGCTCACGGGCCCAGCTGCTCCGTGGCATGTGGGATCTTCCCAGACCAGGGCTCGAACCCGTGTCCCCTGCATTAGCAGGCAGATTCTCAACCACTGCGCCACCAGGGAAGCCCTAACTGGAATATTTTAAAGGACAGCTTGGACAAAGCTTATTGGCATTAGTGGTCATTTAGAGAGTTTACAAGCCAAAAAGTCAGCGAATAGTTAAACCACTTGAAAACTAAATACCCTTAGGCAATAGTTGTTTTTCCTAAGATTTAAGCTCAAATGAGAGAGCAAAAAGATTATATGATTCTTCATGATTTCGTGAAAATAACATAGAGCGTATTTTTCTTCTGAGAAACAGCAGTCACGGAAATGTAGCTGGGAAGATAGGACTTTGAGTAACGAAGAGCCAAGGGGCAAAAAGGAGTGTTTGACCCATTCAGCGCTGGGAGTGCCTAACCTCAGCCCGCTCAGGTTGATGGAGAATTGAAAGAGACTCTTTTTCTTAAAAGTATTTGGAGTGAGGGAAATGCCACTTGATAAAGAATCTCACCCCAGACAAAGTGCAGAAACAGGGAAGGAGTCTGTCTTGTAACAGAAGTCGCATGGTGACGATAACTGAGCAAGACATAATATGGTGAAACCTTGTCAGTTAGGTGAAACCTGAACTAAGGGAATAATCATTTAAAAGAAAAGAGAGGCAAAGACTACTACTGTTTTCACCATCCCTGACTTTTTATCAGTCACTTAAAAACATTTGAGCCACTAGCCTTTTGAAACTCAAATGCAAAAAACCATATTCATCCCAAAATGTACGCCAAGTTTCATCTCTTGGGGCAGTAGCATAAGCCCCTTACTTGTGGATTTATCCACCTGCATTTATTGCAATTTGGCTTGTAGAACTTGATAAATGATACCTGATTTTTAAATGTCTATAAGTGGTCATCATGGCAGGCCTCTACAAGCAATAAGACTGTGAGAAGGGCTTGTCCCATATGGAGTTGGCTGGGGACACCTTGCAAACCTACTGTCTGCATTGGGGCTTCCTGTGCAGAGATCTGCTGTGCATTTAATACTTCCAATGAGGCAAAGAAGGCTAGAACAGGAAGAGAACACTTTCAACTAAGTCATGTCTCAGGGATCCCATACACTTCAACTACTTTGTGGAGATCAGCCAGGTCATTGGTTGCTCATTAGCAATTCTAATTACTCCAGCACCCTGTGGTAATCCAGACACATACTTGGAGTTCTTCCAGAGAGCTGTTCTCAATCAGGCAGTTGTCTTGATAATAGAACAACTGTATACTCAGCCCTGTTTAAAGCATCCATCCTGCCATGATCACTGAAACTTTTTGTTAAAAATATGCAAGGTTCCTTCTATCATCTGTGTTAACACATGCAGGAAGCTGTGATGGACTATAACGAGGAAACAGAAGGTGTGCTTCCTTATTTTTCCTTTATAGTATAGTTAACCTTTCAAGAAAAGACCGGGAAAAAATGATAGGGAGACCATATTCAACAACTAATAATCAGGAAAGACATTCATTTATTCAATAAGTATTCACCTAGCACCCACTGCAAGGTATCACAGAGTGAATTATAACATATAGGTGATTAATACCATAAGGAAATGTTTGTTTTATACTGAAATAGAGCAAAGCTGTTCTAACGTGCAGGGGAACAGTATAACATCCATGAAATCTAAAGAGTATAATTATTCCCGGAGATGGCATGTTCATGTTTTCCCTTTGTAGTCTTTTATCTGAAGAACCCAAACCCTCAAAGCATCAGGAATTAATCTCCACTTTGCAGGAAACTGCACTTAAAAAAAAAAAATCTTACTGTGGTAATATGAGTTATCAAGACAAGTTTAAAAACTTAGGAGTCTCTCTACTTCAACTTCTTTTGAGGTATTTTGGAGCAGTGTGAGCTAAATAACTGTAGCTGGATTTAAATTTTCAGTACATTGACTTTGATAAATTCTTCTAAACTATGTGCCTGTTTATTCCTAGAAATAATTGAGGACCCCAATTATGTAAAAGAATCATGAGGTTTTTCTTTGTTAGTTAGTAATGAGCAATTTTCAGTTTAAAATCTAATTAAAAACTCAATCCTTTGGCATTCATATAGATCTGAAAATGAATTCTCAGATCACAAAAGTATTTTTTGCTCCTTTTCATTCTCGGAGCTGTCACTTTTAGTCATTTCAGGATTTTAGAGCACAAAAGTAGGGAGAGTAGAAGGAAATTCAAGTCAGTAAGTTCCATTCTTAGCAGCTCTGATAAAACCATAAGAGATTAAAAAGGCTAGTGAAAAAATGATGTAGGGTGGGGAGAAGAACTGTAATTATTCAAATTATTGCTTCCACAAACATTTATTAAGCACATACTCTGTTCTAGGTACCTGGCTTGCGTTAGACATTTGTGATACAAAGATGGATTAAAACCCAAACTGGATTCCTTGCCTTCAAGGAATTCAGGTCTAATGCTGACTTGATACCTGTTGCTAGAGATTATTATAGAGTTGGTAGCACACATTCCTGGAGTTCAAAAAGTTTGTATATCTGTAGATTTGTAAAGTGACCACTATGATGGCTGATGTATCCATATAACTGTGTGTGTAAATTCTGTGTCATAAGGCATGCTAGTAATGATGCATACATCATGACTAAAATTATACATTGATTGAAGAAAGTATCAAAAAAAAAATCCTAAGAATGTGATTCTCAGACAGCTTGCCTAAAAGCTAATGACCTATTTAAGTGAGGGCCTCAGTCATAATTATCCCACCACGACCTTCAGCTGCAGTTTCTGTGTAATTGTCTCATTCAGTGCACATATACTGAGCACTAGTACGTGCACTATTCTTAGCATGAGGGACACAGTGAAAAAAGACTGAGCGCCTATCCTTAAAGTGCTCGCAGTCTAGAGGAAGAGACAGCCACACCATCTAACAAACGACACTGCATGATACCTCTAAGTAAGATAGTAGTAAAGGCAAGATGCAATGGGAGCCCAAAAGAGAGACCCTCTGATTAAGCCGGCTGGGGGAAACAAGAAAGGCTTCCTTAAGAAATATTTAAATATTTAAACTTTGCTTTGTTTTCCCAGCACCCAGCACAGTGCCTGGCACATAAAAGGTAATTGATAAAAGTTTATTGAATGAATAAATATTCTAAGCAATGTGGGGAATTCCAAAAATATATAAAGCCCTGACTTTGAGCAGCTTAAAAATTCTAGTAGAGAGATGAGACATATACACATAAAATTGACATTAAAAATAAGGAGTTTTTATAAATAGAAGCGTTAAAGTTTTAAATGCACTGTTTGCTTTAAGAGTACAGAACAAGGTATTACCATGGGCTGAGAGTATTTAGGGAAGGCTTCCTGGAAGAAGGGAGATTTTAGTTACCTTGCAGGGTTGTTGTAGATTTCATTAGCCAGAAGAATGGAGGGCATCCTATAGGGAAATCCTCACTGAAGGTCAGCAAGGAGACCAATTTGGCTAGAGATTTGGATTAGGGTAGGTGATAGTAACTTATTTTACAGGGAAGGTAGACTGGGGCTTAGGTTAAGAGATTTTGAATTCCAAGGCTAAAGAGTTTGAATTGCATTCTATAAACTACAGGAAGTCACTGAAAGTTTCTGAGCAGTGTGTTAACATAAAAGCTATTTTTTTGTATATTAAACATATAAGAATATCTTTATTTCCTTAAAGACATACACTTTCATCTATTTTTTTTTTTCCTGAAACACATGATTGTCTTGGTCTTTCGTTTTCTACTTTTTAAAAAAACTTTTTATATTGAGATAATTTTAGACTTACCTAAGAGCTGGAAAAACAGTACAGAAACTTCCTGTCCATTCTTCACCCAATAAAGCTGTATTTTTGAAAGATTAATCTGGTTAAAGGCCAGTTAGGTCTTTAACACATACCTACATATAACCAGACTTAACTAAGATTGCTTCTTGGATAGACTGAAAACGGCCAGTCACTGAAACTAGATCATGAGCCTACATTGTAAACTTGATTGAAATGACAAGGTTGCATTTGCTCCAAGTCCTCAGCCTCAGGACAAAGAGTTGCATGTGCCATTAGCATAAACATGAGGGATGTGTGCCTTGGACTTTGAAACAAAAGCAGCAGTGTGGCTCATTTACTTTCCACCACAAACAGCGTTGCCAAGCCTGTTGCCCTTAGGAGAATGTGCCCTTTAAGACCACTCTCCCCACCACCTTCCTCACACATCACTTGTCCCACACCACCCCCAGGAGGAGAAGTTGCTGTGGTTTGATAGACTGGGCTACTTT